>NW_023494897.1:0-107513 GCF_904425465.1 Colossoma macropomum | reverse complement strand
GCTTGCAAACTTTGGTTTTATCAAGACAATACTGTGCAGAGTACTGTGTATATCATCACTGTCTCCATCTTTGAGTTCATTTTCATCATTTTTTGACATAATTTGAAAACAACAGTTTTCCTTTACATTGTGTCAATCTTTACTGATGAAAAGACCAATAGAAATTTTCCAAAATTAGTCTCATTACATTGAATTACATTGGAACTTTTAAGTTTTCTTTTCCATTTGCTGTAAAGTTACTATTTTTGGAGAGACAAGACTTTGCTCTGACTGTGACAATATATCTGTTTGCAGGTACGCAAACTCATTATTTGTTCCTTTTTATGGGATTGTTGATACTTTCTATTTTTGATACTTGATACTTTCTCTCTCTCTCTCTCTCTTTCTTTCTTTCTTTCTTTCTCTTGTCTCTCTCTATATATATCATTGTTGTTGGAAGAAAACCTTGTCTCCAAAATGGTAAAAAACATACTTTACTTTTAATGTAAGTCATTCTGGGCCGTTTCTTTTGGAAAGAAGCTCCTTTGTAGCCTGGATGTCCTGACCCGCATTTGGCTGAAGCGCCGGCCTGAGGGAAGGAGCTGGAACAGGTGGTGTCCGGGGTGGGTCAGCGGAGACTTTCTCTGCACCCTTCCTTGTTCTGGAGGCATGCAATTACAGCAATTTGGGCAACTTAACCACAATCATCCTCTCTGCAGATTATTAAATTCCATCTGTACTTATATTGTGACCTTCATATGTTATAAAGCCAATATTATACCTTTCCTCTTGTGCTTTTTCTGTAATCCATTCTAGATCTTCTGGCTATTACATTAAATAATATGGATATAGAGACCTATTGTCTAGTGGTGTCACTGAGTGTTTGTTTCCAAATACTGTTAAAATGTCCTCAAATGAGGGATTATGAATCTAATGGGCTGTGATTTCAGTATGGTTCACTCAATATAGACATAAATACCCTCATGTTGAAGCAGATGTCCAATAATTTAGTCACAAGGTCAGAATCCCATTTCAGATCATTTCAGTTCATTTGGTTGGTCAGAAGAATGCTCTCTGCCTCAATTTAGTCATGACCAGTTTCCACCCACTTGCTAAATCTCCCCATCTCACAATGCTACCTTCCTCAAGACTTCCTCAAAGATATGTTAATCTCCACCACATTTATTTAAACTGCTTTTAAACTCAACGTTAGTAGCTTAACACACTTGGGGGGAGTGCTTTAACTGCCAGTTCTGTTACATCAAGTAAAAATAAAATGCCTGTTGGCTAGCATTGTGCTGAGTGAATGGCCATCACCAAGAGAGCATGATAGGCATCACCGCCACGGATGGCTTTGGCAGCACCCGGGATTAAACTCACTTGGAAAGTTGTGCCACTCAGAAGGCCCTCCACTTAACTCTTAAGGAGTGCAAAACAACCCACATAGTAGTCTGAGGCCCTCAGAAGTGATCATCTTTTATAGTATAGATCCTCAGACCATACCTCTTCAGAGATCTCTACTCTTTTGGGGAGGTTTTACACTGGATGTTTGGACATTTGATTGCATTCAGCAATTAATTAAGTATTAATGAGGTTGGGTACTGATCATAAATACCACACCAACTCATCCCAAAGGTATTGGATGCTCCTTCATGACTCTGGAGAACACAGTTCCTCTGCTCCACAGCACAATGCTAGGGAGCTTTACACCACTCAAGCTGGCGCTTTGAATTGTGCACGGTGATCTTAGAAATATAAGTGGCTGATTGGCCATGAGAGCCCAATCAGATTCCAGCATGCTGTAAAATGTCACTACGCAAGTATGTAGTATTAGCACAGTAATACCTAAGTCTTGCTCACTGTAATGATATACGGTCCATTTCACTTTTGTATTTTTACAGGTGAAAATGAACAGCCCCACTGTTACTAACAGAACAGCTGGGCCTGATGCTATTATATCAGCATCAGACTTCTGTTTCTAACTTCTGTTCTTGCATCATCCTCTACTGGAAGAAAAAGTATTCTACTAGTTCATTCAGCTTTAGGTAGGTAGGTAGGTAGATAGATAGATAGATAGATAGATAGATAGATAGATAGATAGATACATACATAGATAGATGTCAGTTAATTATGAAAATTAGATGTATGACTAGTTACCACTAGTTAACATGGTTAAAAGCTCTTCTAAATGTTCATACTTCAATATAAATTCAACTTCAATGTAATTATGCATACAAAAGAATGCTAGTTTATGAATTACAGTTGATCATGTTTCCACAGTAAAATGTTACCCCTCAGATGCAATCCTTCTTTTAATCCTTCCTTGTGGTCGAAGCTGGTACAGCACGCTAATTCTTAGCCTTTAGCTCTCCTGTACAAAATGTTCACCTGATGACATTACAGGCTGTGAGGACCCTCTGAACAGAGCTTATGAAGCAAGACCTCCCTGTCCCAAGTGGTCCAAACAACAGAATCCTAAGGGATGGCTGACTTGGTGTAGTGGCAGGAGTAATTTAACTTAATTCTGCACTCGTTGAAAGGGCCACCACCTCTGAATAGGAGGTTAAAGTAAACACAGTTTAATTCAGTTTCAGATCTGAGCCGGGAGATCGCTATAGTCAGTGAAACAACACTGGAAGTTTTATAATCACTCACACAAAGGATTATTTGCAATAAAGGTGTATTTATTGATTAACTCTTAATAACAAGTGAAATGACCAATTAAATGATGAATTTACTGACAGATAGGCATACAGGAATCAGATACATGAAATTCCTTGAGGAATACTATAATTAGCTGAGAACTAAAGGTAGCTAGTTTATGGTGAATTGAGGAGACTGGTAAATTTACGAGACACAGATGTAGGAGAACCACCTGATCTAATTTTACAAAAAGGAGCAAAATCCCACAGAGACTTATACCAGCATCAAACTGAGCATACAAAGAAAATGTCTGCCTTACTTTGATCAGCAAGCAGCTGGCTGGGAACCCTGGTCTGTTGTGC
The DNA here is from genome assembly GCF_904425465.1 of Colossoma macropomum. NCBI lineage: Eukaryota > Metazoa > Chordata > Actinopteri > Characiformes > Serrasalmidae > Colossoma > Colossoma macropomum. The sequence continues at coordinate 104,529 of NW_023494897.1, read as the reverse complement.
AGGCTTGAAGGAGCTGTTGATGGGATAGCTTAAGAGATCGCATTCTTTCATGCACTGAACAAAGGTTTTGAAAGATAGCATGGCCAAACCCATGGCCTTGCCGCGGTAGTCCTAAGGGTGGAGGCTTGCACAACCCTACTGGTAGCCCAGAGTGACACTGGTTGCCAGGGGCCGTATTCATGAAAGCTTTCTTAAGAAAAAAAACTTGCAAAAGTTCTTAAGACAAACACTAAGAAGTTCATAAAAATGTTAAATGCAATTCTTGAAAAAAAAAAAAAAACTTAAGTTCTCAAATATGCTTTTCTTAAGAAAATCTTCATTGTTTTCTTACATGCGCTATGTGCATTTTACAACTTAGCAAGACACATGTTAATTTGTTTTAACCATTATTTCCTTTATTTAGTTTAATCTGCTCAGAGGAGCAAAACGGGAGATAAACATCAAACCAAGCATTTCAAAATATTTTGCAAGAAGAATCCTCATTGGAAAATACGATAATTGTGGGGTGATTGTAGAAAGCGAGAGATGAGGATGAGCAAGAGTGGCAAATGCATTGTCCATGTTTGATAAATTTAGACGCTGACCTTGTTAACTCTATAATCATAGCTTACAGCCTAAGAAGTATGAGGCTGTCGTAAGGTTAAGAAAACATTTAAGAACATAATATCATCAAGAATACCACTTGTTCTTAGAATTATTCTTAAGAAAATAATTAAATAAAAAATAAGAGTTCTTAAGAAGTTATTTGAAGAATAATAGTTTTTGTAACTTATTTCTTTGAATTGAAGCAAAGAAAAAAACTCATATTTAAGAAGGTTTTCTTTCTTAAGAGATGTTCCTGAATATGGCCCCAGGTTCCAAATGGAATTGCTTCGACTCGCGATGCTATAGGCAAACTTTCTCTGAAGGTGCTTGAAGCTTTGGGATGCCTGTCTTGTTCTCTTGGCTCTCTCTCTCTCCCTAGCTGTTCTGATAGCAGATTTGGGGACTAAACCACCACTGGCCAAACAATAATATTTCAAACTCTATCAGCATGTTGGTGAGCAGGCTTATGACAAACATTAAACAAAGAACAAAAACAAGTACTTAAACAAACAGAAACTTTAGCTTCAACAGATGAGGAAAACATTCGAGCTTATACTGGCTCTTTTGGACTGGCTTTTACTTCTACTCCCTTCTTCTCCTTCTTCCAAATTCCAAATGAAGCTGTAACCCAGTTTTCTACATTTCTTCTGCCCAAAGCCACTCCTTTTTGGGTGGAGTTAAGGTGAGGGAAATTCTAACTGGCTTAGTTATAACTTTTTTTTTCCATTGTAGCTATTTTCTTCCAATTCACCATAACCTTTCACATATACTATGATTTCTGAGCATTGTTTTCATAACATAAAGTAAATGAAACGCTAGAAGCATGCAACTTCATATAAGTACAGTATTAACGTTGCTGATATTTTACTGTGGGTTTATGGTAAAATATTGATTTAAACAGCAAATTGATATATTAACAATAACACATTGTACAGGTGGAACTGTGGACTCTCTGGTATCTTTAAGAATTCCTTAAGAAGAATTTGGGCATTTGATAGTAGCTAGGAGTTAATTATTACTTTTAGAAGTTAGTTTCTTTAACTTTAGAGAGTCTGGTTATAGTGTCTTAACAAAGAGAGAAAAATCCAAATTCATTTTTGTTTTTCGTTTTTGTTTTACGACCTATGATTAGCAAGATCAGCAGACTTGCTGGACCAACTAATTATTTGCAATTAATTCTGGGGAGAGGAGGTTGTTCAAACAGACCCCCACCTCCCTGGAATGTAGGTTCCTCAGTGGCTGTCTTCACATCATTTGGCTTGAAATCCGCGAAGTCTTCCAACATCTCCTCTTTTTCTCTGAGAAAACAGAGGATTAGAGTCAGAAAGAGCACACACACAAAATCAAATCAAGTGCACAAAAAAAACTCACCATTAATTTGTAGTCACGTAGGTTAACCAAGATCAGTTCTGTATGTTGTTAAAACTAAAAATACCAAAAAGACATTGCTATTGTGCGGACCCCGCAAGAGGACATGGTGATTTTTTAATGGGTAAAAAAAATCCTGCTTGCCAGATGGCATGAGTGTTTTTTTTTCTTTCTTAGCTTCATTTTTTTACCTTGTGGTAATTATCTCAAGATATATGTCTTGGCATAATTTTATTGGCATAATTTTCTCAAGATCATATATCCCAAGACAATTATGTTATATCCTGGGAGAATTATCTCATGAGAATATATAGAAAACTTAAGACCCTACTCCACCCTGTAGATGACACCAATACGCCATTTAGGCACCATTCCCTTCACTATTGTCCTCTCAAGCCCATTGTCCATTTTTCAGTGGTGCTGTAAGTTGTGTGTCCATGGTTGGTATTCTTAATATTTCATGTTTGAAACAAGCTGTTTTGGTAGCCTTCTTTTCTCAAGAAACAAACTGCTCAATTTTTGTTAAGTGCTGTTTCTTGCAATACATTTATTTTAACTTAGAATTTATTTTATGTCCTGGTTGAGTTATTCACTACAACAGAATTTGGCAAGCCAAAGGGACCACACTGAGCCACGAAACTATTAAGCACTACTGTTGACTAATAATTTTTGGGTGGTGGGCCATTCACAGCACAGTAGTAGCCAGATTTCCATCTAGAATCAGACTTCCATGTAGTTTCCATTAGCTCTCTGTACAGAGAATAAAACTCTCTGTACATAAAAAACACTTCTCATTGATGTTTTATTTAATTATATGGCTATATTTTAATTCATATGAGTGCAGAGACTAAGCACACTGCCTAACAAATTACTCAAGACATGACTGTTAATAAGCTGCCCACATAGTATATCAGTTTACTGTCTAATATTATCAAAAATTGTCTATGGTTTGTAACTATGGCTGGACAAAAATGGGAAACATGTCAGTAGTAATATGACTTTGTTCTATTCACATTTAAATGACTTATTTGACAAATGTGTAATTTATGACATAAATGTACCCACGTATAATGTGTACAAGCTTCATAGTGTGTTTCCATCACATCTTTTTATGCAATATTTTAAAATACGCATAACAATACAAGTATTGAAACCTAGCTAGTGACACATGTTAATAACATTGTAGTGTGTGTGTGAAGCTGATATCAGGCACAGAGGTGTTGATAAAGTTTTTCGCTGTTGAGAGTGGTCCACCACCTAAGAGTGGCTCTGTGGTTGGAAATTAACCATTGAGAAAGGGATAGAAAATGACTAACACAAATTGTGCATTACAACTGATGAGCTACAAGTGGACCTTCAAGAGAAATGTTTGGTTAATAAGTGGTCAATAAGTGTATTTTTAACATGTATTGTAAAAATATGTTGTAAAACACCCTCTCGTGTCGGCATTGTAGCTGACATTAAGGTTTACACATAATTTTGTCTCAGACATTAACTAGTAGTTATAAATGTCTTACCTCCATTTTACATCCCTCCAAGGGTGTTTTAGTTCTGGAAAATAAAATTAATTCAACAGTGTTGGTAGAAGAATTTGGCATTGTGGGTTAGACAGCAATGCATACGTGATAAATGCTTGAAGCAACCTTTTTGTTTTATACTTTTATACAGTTACATAGAATTGTGAATTGATTCTCAATTAGCTATTATGATACAGAACTTGGTGCTATGATATTAGTGCTATCAAACAAGGATTGGTGTTTTAATATTAGTGCTGTGATTCAGTACTTAGTGCTATGATTCAAGTCTTAGTACTACTTTTCTGGATCTCGAATCCAGTCTTAGTCTAGACACCATAAAGTAGTCTCGGTCTTTTGGACTTGGTCTTGTCTTGGTCTCAGGGTAAGATGAAATTGGAAATTGTTGTCAGGGTTGTTCATGCCCACGGGTTCGAAAGCCACTGCTGTGTATAATTAAATAAAATTATTTGTTTATGTTCATTGCTTCCAGACATCTCCTAAGAGCAGATTGAAATGTCTTTATTATTTGGCTTTCATTTAATAATAAAAATCAGTGTAGATGGGTATATGTTCATTTGACTTTAGATTGTCATTCTGAATATGTTTTAGAGAAGAAAGAAACAGAGAATAAGCTTCCAGTTACAATGCAAAGTCTTGAGCTTGACTTGATGTGTCCTGGTCTTGGTCTTGACTTGGACTTCGTTCTAGCAGTACTGACTACAACACTACTTAGTATCATACAAGATTTAGTGCTACAATATTTGTACGTTGATACAGATTTTAGTGCAATGATATTAGTGCTATGATACAGGGCTTAATGCTTTGATATTAGTACTATGATATTAATGCTGAGATAAAATGCGAAGAGATTAGTTCTCTATCACAGAGCTTAGTGCTATGATCCAGAATGTGACAACATTTATAACATTGAAAAAATGATGTTTGTGTTAATTACTGTTTTGTTTGTTATTTTTGCTAGTGTTTTTTTTTTCTGTCACATTGTATGAACAGGTGAGACTTACCTGGTGAAGGAGTAGGAGGAGAGGGTAACGCACGACGTTGTCCTACTGGTGTTCTATTTCCCATCTTTGATTCTGTAAAATAGAAGCTACATATTAGCAAATCTAGGTCCATACTGTTTCCATACATAGTGGAAAACTGAGCAGGGATATGGGAGAGCAGGGTTAGTTGGAATCGTGTTCATTTTCATTTCAGAAGCAGATACGGACCTCATACCTAGATTTATTAGTAGATCAAGAAAATGAATAAATAAATAATAAATAAAAAATAAATAAATAAATAAATAGCTAGCAACTGCAGTCAAAAGAATATTCAGCTTAAGCCACAATTCTGACCAAGAACAGCTTGGTACATATATAACATTGAACTCCTGGAGAAGTCACCATTAGCCGCACGCTTCACGGTATCCCCCTCACAGACAAACAAACCCACACCCTGACACAATAACACATATGAAACATACACATACCTTAAACTAGAAAAACAACATAAACTACATAAACAGTCGCTTTTTAATGAGGGTGAGCGCTTCACATGAGCCCCTTTTCAACGGCGGATGTCAGATCCTATGTCAGCATGCCCTGTGGCTATCACCACACTATGTATGTGTGAAGAAATAGAAGAAATAGGAGAAATATTGGTGTAATTAGTCGAATTCACCTTCCAATGAGAATAACATAGTATACCCCTCCATTGGAAAACTCCATTGTTGACATGCTAGCAAGGTGGGTGGGCCTTAGTGAAGAGTCTTCTACTTTACGAATGTTTAAGATGGTTTTGGGAAAAAGGTTTTGGGCTCAGGAAGTACCTGTTTCTCTACAAGTTTCTTCATATCCCCTTTAATGTCAAACCATAACATTTTAGACTGTAACAAAATAATAACTATTAAAATTAAAATAAAATATAAATAAAATATAAGCTCTTAAACTTTCATTTTGGTGATAGTTTTCTTTGTGATGAGTTCACTTTTGCTGCAAGCCTACATAGCTTCCTCATTGTCCTTTGCTATCAGTTTTTCCTAAGGAAACATTTTTGTAAATGAAATGTAAAATAGATACATAAATATTTTGACAATGACATTTTTTCAGGGACATTCCTGTTTGTTTCAGCAAAATAATGTCAGGCCACTTTCTGCACTTGTTGCAATAGCTTGGCTTTTTAGTAAGAGGCTGCAGGTGCTAGACTGGCCTGTGCGATGGCATTTGCAAAGTGGCTTTATTGGTGACTTTAATAGGGAAAATTCAACAATCAAATTCATCACAGCTACAGGCCAAAACATAGGCAGGCAAGTACACACAAGGCAGATCCATTAATCGAAAACCAGGAGACAAGGCAAGGCAGTACACACAGGAACCAACTAACAAAGAACATCTCAGGTCTCAGATAAGGACACAGACACTTCACAACTAGCAGGCCAAAGAAAGGAGTTTATATTTGTGGGCCAATGTCATTGGAATGGACTGCAGGTGTGTGTAGTTATGGAGGAGTGGTACCGGGGGGGAGCAAGAGTTGGAATCAGCCAATCCAGATAAGGCCAGTCTAATCAGTGTCTTGATAAGGGCAGATGTCTGTTAGCCAGTGCTGTCCTTAGCACTGGGTGGAGCCTTGAAGGATAGGAATTGATGGGCCTGTGCTCTCTGCAGCACTGGACAGAGCCTTGGAATCCTGCACTGTCTCACATATATGGGCATGTAAGCAGGTTGCATTTGCAGAGACTTTATTAGGGGAAACCTAACAAACAGAGTCATCTCTGGCAGGGGTCAGAATACACAGCACCAAACACAGGATCAAAACTAACAAAGAAAAATGCGACGCTTAGTTAAGCAAACAGACTTTACAACTTGCAGGCCAATCAAAGGGGCACATATGTGTGGGCTAATTTCCTAGGAATGGGCTGCCCTTGTGTGTGGTTATGGAGGGGTGGAGCCAGGAAGGAGCAAGAGATGAAATGAGCCCTTTCAAATAGGGCCAGTCCAAAGAGTCTCCCTGGGGGAGTGGGGGCAGCCTGGCTGCAGTCCAGACCTGTCTCCCACTGAAACGTGTGGTGCATTATGAAACACAATATATGAGAACAGAGACCCCAGACTGCTGAGCAGCTTAAGTGTTGTAGTAAGTGAAAATGGGGGGATCCACATTCACACCTACAACAATTGGTGTCCTCAGTTCCCAAATGATTACTGAACATTGTTAAAGGCCCCTTGTTCCAACTTTTTTATAACATGTGGCAGAATAAGCATATTGCTGCTGTGCAAACAAAGCCTCATATCTCCAAAATGACAACTCTACAGGAAAAGAACATATTTTACTTTTAATGTAAGTCAATGGAGCCAGACAATTTTCAAGTAATTTTGGGCCGTTTCTTTTGGTCCATTCATCATTAATTTTACACACAATATAAAGGGCAACAAGCAATTTTAAATTATGTCAAAAACTAAACAATCATAAAAATGGAAATACAAGGTTTTGTTCCGACAACACTAAACACAATGTTAATGTAGTTAATTGAAACTTTAAATATCTTGTCTTTGTACTGTTTTAAACTGAATTTAGGTCAACAAACATTTGCAAATAATTGCTCTTTTTTTATTTACATTTTTCCTACTGTCTCAACTATTTTGTAATTGATTTTGTAACGATAAATAAAACATCTTAAATACTTTAATAACATGACAAGCGATTCCAAACCTTTGAACATTACTGTATATCATAAAGACCAGTATAATAGAAGGCTGCAATTGATTAGATCATTTATCTTTACTTTAACAGAAGGATTGAAAGAAGATACATCTATATATCTATATAAAAAATAAGCAATTCAAAGACAAATGAAATTTCTTCAGAACATTAGGTCATCACAGTTCCAACTGATTACTTAAAGATTCAGGTTTGAAATTATACATGGGGAAAATGGTATGTCTAGTTACTGAGGACAGAATAAAGCCACATACCATATGAACCTGTTTAATGTACAGAATTAAAAAAAGTAAAATGACATTTTTAAAAAGACATACTTTCTATTTAGGCATTACAGTTTGTAGCTTTACAGTTTGTATCTTTTAGCATTCAAAAATTTCATCTGCTTAAAAATGTTTGCCTTTTTATGGCAAGTTAGAAGCTACCAAAACATTTCCTTCTCCTCCTATTCCCTATTTCTCCTTCCAGTAGGTCTCCTTCCTTTCAGTGCTCTGAAATCTCCTTACCTCAGTAGACAGGAGTATCAGCTGCTTCCAGAAGCCTCAGTGATCAGAGTATGGATGTTGCAGCTCTGCTGCAGTGCGTCAGTGGTGAGCAGCTTATATACTGTCCAAAGTGAAAGTGAAAGTGTTCCCTGCAACCTGTCAAAATACATTTAAAACAGCCTACACTTTTTTTGTAACCACATCTTATGGACATTTGAGACAAAGATCAACTTGTACTACAAGAAGAATATGGAGATGGGAAGGAACAGCTTATGATCCAAAGGATGTTGGAGTTGGAGATGTTGGAGTGTTATAACATAGGTACGTGTGGCTACCAGGGGAATTGGTTCCCTTGGAATCTGGAAATTGGAGTTTGGGACTGGATCAGTGTGCTGAGCGTTATGCACTACAAGGCCAGAGGGAGGCATAACACCCAGTAAGTGGTGATGTCTATGGGTTCCAGAGTTCCAGCAGTCACTGACTGTAAAGGGTTTGCAACAAAGTTCTTCGTTTGTCCAATTACTTTTGAGCCCCTAAGAATGGGGGCTGGAGTGGCTAGGGGAAGTTGTGTATGATTGTTGTTATTATAAATGGTTGTAATTCCTGCACGGTTTACACAATTTGGATGTAAATTCCCTCAAATTAAAACTGAAAGTCTGCACTTTGAGCTTAATTTCATTATTTATAGTATTATTTCTACTCCTGCATACTGCAGTAGACAGCTAAAATAAACAATGCCCTAGTCAATATTTCAGTATTTATGGACCTGACTGTATGAACGTGTAACTGTGTACCTCACACATATGCAGTTAATACCTAGAACCTGTTCAGCATTTCAGTGTAATTCAATTAGACTGCCTTGGTATTTCTGCTAATATTTCCAGAAAACGGATGCTCTGAGTGTTGCAGCTCTGTTGCAGTGTTGCATTGCAGCTAGGGCAGGGTAAGTAAAGGGGAAATTGTATATTATATTCTGGCTTTTATAGAACAAAGCAATAATATGCTAATCAATTAAATGTGCTCAGCAGTGTGTGCTGAGCCTGAATCTGTACTAGTTACAGACTTCCATTCTGTTTCCAGTTTTGTTCAGCTATTCAATCTAAAGCCCAGTCTCTATTACATAGTTTGGTGAAACTTCATATGAATCTGGTATTCACTACAATAACTGTTCATAAGATCATTTATGTTGTAACACACTATAACAGTTATGCCAGCCCATTACAGACTTTAAGAGAAGTGAATTTTTCTAAAAGAATTTTCACTTCAGTACATAGTACATTATAGAGCACTATATATACTCTTTACAGGCTTCAAGTAAAGTCAGATAATTACATTGAACAGGACATACAACTTTGTCATTAGTGTATTCAATAGTACAAAAAACATACTGTTTTCAACATTTTTAGAGAAAACTTAATGCCATCATGGGTTATTTCTTACACACAGAGTATGTGTATGAGATGTGTATATTTTGCTGGGTTCCATCTGCCAATGCAGGAAGTGTTTATTGTTTGAATTAGCAAAGCTAGCTTAAAGCGTTTGTTAATGCTAGCTATAGTCCTAAACAACTGCAGCTGTTGTGACTGGTTAACATTAAGTTCTCTGTGCTGCGAATGATTTAGCTTTAGCCAGCTAGCCTAGAATTACAGTTAGTCTAGCATTATGGGGGCTATGTATGAAAGTAGTTAAAATTCATACGCTGCTCTCCTGATTGGGATGTACATTCCCCTTAAATTAAAGCTGAAAGTCTGCACTTCAAGCTCATGTTCATTATTTACTTTCAACTCCAATATGCTGTGACAACTAAAATAACTATCTTAGTCAACATCCAAATATTTATGGTACTGACTGTACAAATGTGAATGTGTGTAATGTAAACTGTCTTGGAACTTACCATTATTTTACCCAAATTACTGACCTAGTGCTTTGGAGTTTGTAGGTCATACTTACCTGGTTAATACCTTGAACTTAAGGGGCTGTAAAAGCAAGCATTACCAAAGTAGACTCCACAAGCTTCATTGCTTTTAGGTGTCCCCTTTAGCACAGCACCAACCACTGATGGAGATTTCACATAAAATCAAGCACATAGCCAGGTAGTCTCCCTAGCCAACACTGATAGTATAATATATCACTCTAAAGAGCTCAGAGACTTTTTGGAGTAAAATGGTAGTTTTTTTTCACTCTTGAGTTTTAATGAAATAGCTGTACTTTGCTACTTTCATTTTTTAATAACGTTACAGAGTAAAAATAAATTATGAGTGTATCAGCTCATAGATCAACTACAAGAAAGTGCAGTTAACTTTAAAATATTCACTTCTCAAAACCAATCATATAACAGAGCAAAAGAAAGCAGCTCCCAGCCACAAAAACACTACAATTTCAGAGATGTACAGTTTAGAGGAGAGAAGAAGAGAAGGACGTTAGCAGCACAAGGAACATTATCCAAATTTTCATCTTCATTCATTTTCTAATGAACTAAAGAAAACAGTGTAATTAGCTGCTAAATCTGCCACTCGAAACCTGCCTCCCCATCTCCACTTTTCACAACTCAACCTCCACCCTATGAGAACAGTGGCCTAGCTAGCTAATCCTAGGTAAACAGGTACTGTATTTACTGTTTTCTTCTTACTTTGGTGTTTTAGAATAAATCGATGCCTATTTATTAAACTGAAAAACTGTTGCATATTTTTTATTGCACATGTCTGTCAGCCAGCTAAGCTACTTTAGTTAACATAGGTCTTAGTCAGCCTATAGTTTACTGAAATAAGACACCGTTTTGTTGCAGTTTTGGAGGTGTATGGCTGTATAAGGGTGAGATACGAGAAACATAGTCTAATACAGACTCCCTTATAAACTCTGGGCAATAATTCTGTAATGTTCAGATTTGTTTTTTCACTTTGTTTTCTAAGTAATCTGTAATCTGACCAGACTGATGTGGAATATGAAACTCTTTTTGTCACATGCATGCTTCTGTAGAACTCTGAACCATAAGTTTTATATAGGGCCATTTCATGCATAATGGTTCTTTGCATGGTGAAAAGGTTTTTTAGATTGATGGAGAATGCATTGTATATGGTTCTATATAGAACTTTTTTGAAAATTGTTCTATATAGCACTGAAAAAATTGTTCTATTGTTAAGGCCAAACTTTTAAAAATAGATGAACGCTTTTTTTTTTATATAAAACCATTTTCAAAAAGGTTCTATATAGAACCATATACAACACTTACAACACTTTTACTTAAATTGTTATGCTGATATGATTTGCAATGAAAAACTTTGTATTCATTTGGAAAGGCATGCATAATGGAAGCATTTTTACTTGTGGTCGCAGACTTTTGGACCCCACTGTACATTCATGTGTAAAGCACTTTGAGATTTTTTAACTAAAATGAAGTGTTATATAAATAAAAATTTATTATAATTATTTTTGCTTCAAGAACGAAGTAAGGAGTCTGCATGCATTTGCTTTGAAACTGTGGACTTATATATCCATGCCCCATACATTCCCTGCCTATACATTCATAAATGTGTCATTTTCTAGACATGAATGTGTACTAGGCTCAACAAACTGAAAACCACAACTGGCATGCTTCTGTGATGGATATCATCATATGGGCTCAGGAATACTTTGGAAAAAATGTTCTCAAACACCATTTGTCGCTGCATCCACAAATGCAACTTAAACTATACTGTGCACAGTGTAAGCTATGTGTCAACAATGTCCAGAAATGCTGCCAACTTCGCTGGGCTCAAGCTGAAATACACAGTGGAAACATAGTGTTCTGATGAGTCAATCTTTCACATTCAAGTAGTTCTCTACTGGGTCGTATAACAGTCTTGAGAAGTCAGTGTCATGGCACGGCAGCTTTGCGTTTATTTCCAAGATGTTAAACCACTTAACATATAGTTTGATAGAACAAACTTAACAATTCTGAGAGCGCTGTGAACTGAAGTACTCCAGGTGCAGATTCAGAGACTGATTTTAAAAAACCCAAAACCTTTTTTCCTACCTAAAAGAAAAGGGACTTTCATCCAAAAACCATGAGATAAACACATGGTTATATAACACTGGCCATATGTTAATTACCAAGCTGTGCCTGTAAATCTGTCCCTCTGTGTGTAATGTTTGAAGTGGATATATGCACCGGAAGTATATTAAATAACAAAAACAAAAATCTCTAAAAACATCTTTCCCTTCACTTCAAATTTAATAAACAGTAAGCAAATAAACAAATATATATATAATCAAATGTTTGATATTTCTGACTCAAAACGTTCACGAGTCCTGTAGTGTGACAACGTCAAATATTTAATCAATGAGTTATTCATACAACAGAAAATCAGAGTGCTAGAAAAGCAGAGAAATAGGCGAAGAGATGCAAATGCACAGTGCCTGAACAGTGGAGTGCGGAGACAGAGGAGCTGTGTGTAAAACACAGGCAGATAAGAGCCGTTATCATGTTTATAATGTTTAGATCCAGAGGTCAGGTCACTCTCTTTACAGTTTCAGCTCAGCTGCCAGTTTGTAGTGAAATATTTCTCCAGCTCTCACTGTATCAGCGTTTCTAAGCCCCATATTAATCCGCAGTTTGTATTTTCACTGTTTTCACTCAAAAGCACAAACAGGTCCAGTAAGTTTAGCTTTGTTTGTGTCATGTGATCTGAGGAGATCTGGGATTTTAAATTCTTATTAGTAGCCCAAACTCATTATGTGTTATACTCTCTCTTTGCCTTGTTGTCTCACGACAAAAAGACAAGAAATTCTGTGACAAACTGACATTAAGTTTGTGATGCTCTCCGTTTTAGAAACCTGTTAAGATTTTAAAAGTTGTGTAGTGTATGCCCACCCTAAGGTTGTCTTTGAGAGAGGGTATCTCTTAGTAAATCTGCCCATACCTGTCTGGACACTTATTTAGTGCATTACATATCTGAAATTTATTTTTTGTTTTTATTTTATTATTAGAACGTTCCAAAATTGGTGCAGTTAAATCTCCCTTGTTAGATTCTGTCACACTCTGTTTGGGCCCAACCATGAATATTTTTTCCTTGTTTGAATTCAATATGCATTCAGTGATCATTACTGCCAAAATTCATTAATTGTATTCTCACTCAGTCTCAGCCCTTAACGGAATTGAGTATTTCTAGAGCTCAATTTTCAAATGCTTGCAAACACTATTACAAAAGTATTAGACTGTTCTTCAGAAACTAACATGAAAATAAACTGCATTTAAATTTGCTAAATCATAAATACTGTATTGGATGACAATCAAAGCCCAAATAATTATAATGCTATAGCCACAAACTGTGCGCAAATAGGTTGCGCACAACTACTTCCCATATAAACTGAAATCTAGCCCAGGCGGCCATGTATAAAAGTCTAGCTTAGGTGTTCATCTGATCACTCCTTGAGTTATTTTGTTCATAAGGGACAGCACATTGTGGGCCCAGCATATAATAAGCAAATGCTTGCCTGTATGTGTATAAACAATAGAGAATATTTAAGTGTGATGCAGATGAGAACATGTGGTCAAATAATCCCGACCAGGCAGAGTCAGCATTTACAGTATCTGTAATTTTTTTCTTTGCTAGATCATGTAAAGTACTGAATTTTTTTTTCTGTCACTTCAATTGTTCCTATGCATTAAAGATATACTATTCTGTTTTGAAGTGTGTTCTGATGTGATGAGCTTTTTTCATTCACTCTAAGAACATGTGTCTCAAATCAACCTAAAAATATTTCATGTGGTAATAAATCACAAACAAATACTTTGTTGTTTAAATGATCAGTTAAATAATAATAAACTAAGTACAAAACAAAACCATGTAAGAAACATTGGGCCTCATTCACCAATATCTTGAGTTTTTTTCTTAAATTTGTTCCTGAAAAAATTCCTAAGAAAAAGTGTACATCAGATTCATGACATGTTCTTAAAACACAGAATGGTTTGTGTCTTTGTGCTCTGCAGTGTGTTATTGGTGAATGTCAGAATGTTTTAAAAAGTGTAAGTGGGTCATAAGAAGAAATTTCTTCTTAAGAATGGTTAGTGAATTAAGGCTTTGGAAAGTGGTCTCTGCTGTGGGACCCCAAGTTAACCTTTTGAATGATCCCTTGAGAAGGGCTGTGAAGGGAGCAGCAATAGAACTAAAATCACGAACGACCCTTTTATAGAAGTTGGCAAACCCTAAAAATCTTTTGAACTCCCTGATACTGGTGGGGGAAGGCCAATTCACAATAGCCTCAACAGGTTGTAGGTGCTGCAAAAATCTAATTTTGTAAAAAACTGGGCCCCACAAAGTTGTTGTAATTCCACTGGAATCAGAGAAAGGGGATAAGTGAATTTCTTGATGATGTTATTGAGGGCATGATAGTCTATGCAGGGCCTGAAACCTGGAGGGGTGGAAGGACGAATAAAGCCTTGTTTTAGTGCCTCTTTGATAAACTCCCCATGGCTTTCTCTTCGTCTTGTGTCAATGGATAAACACAGGATTTGGGCAAGGTGGCTCCATAAGGAATATAATGTCAATTGAGCAGTCATAGGGATGATGAGGGGGAAGTTTTGTAGCATTCTTTTTGCTAAATACTTCTGCAAGATCAGAGTATTAAGAAGGAGTGAGTGCTAAAGGAGCGGTTTCTGGGCTCTCAATGGTTAGATCTAATTCTAAGCTCTGGGAATGTGAGGCAATGTGAAAAACAATACCCTGACCAAGCTGTGATCTCCCTGGCAGATTTTAATCTGTGCGCTTTCCCAGGATTGGCACCTGAGGTCTGTGCAGACGAGCCCGACAGTCATGTAAAACGTGATCAACTGTGCCACAATACATGCACAGACCTATAAGAATAATACTTTAATATCAATAGGGCAATCCAAACTCACAGTTAGTAAACACAAGCAGAAGGTTGAAAACCAGAGAATCAGTACAGGACAAAAGGGCAAGACTTGAATCATGCTCATAAACAAAATAAAGGTCATACACAGAGAGACAGAAAGAGGCACAAAGGAAATGCTCGGTATGCACATTAGTGACAAAACTTTGCAAAGAACTAAAGCTAAAACCCAGGCTTATATACTAAACTAACAAACACTTGTAAGAAGCAACAGGTATGTATAATCAGTAGTCAGGCAATCTAGAATGGGGACAGGTGGATCTGAGAGACTCCTAGTCATGTGCTGCAGCGAGGGGTTCTGGGAAATGTTGGAGGGAATCTGGACTCACTGCTCATCATTTTAAGAATTTAACAGCACAAACTTCACAAAAGAAATGCCCAAGTGCAGAGAGCGTGTCACTTGTGCCCCAAGAGAAGGGAACATTTTGTATCATTGCTACACCACTATTAAAATGCTTATCTAATCGTCACAAGCGCAGCTCTTGGTTATTCTGACCACAGTCTTGTTCACTTCATCCCAACATGCAAAAGCTCAAAACTAACAAGCTTGTTGTCACAACACTGAAGAGGTTGACTAGTGGGGGCATTGAAAAGCTACAGGGCTGCTTTGAATCCACAAATTGGACTGTTTTTGAAGAGATGACAGACAGCCTAGATTAATACACAGACACAATGATGCCACAGCTCAGTTTCTGCAAGGACAGCTGCATTTCAACTACAGCATCGGTGAAATCCAGCAACGATAAACTGGAGAGAAAAGAGGGAGCATTCAAGAGTGGGGATAGAATTCTATATAAAGACACCAAATACAAGCTGGAGAAAGGGATTAAACAACAAAGAAGAAAAACTCAGAAAAGATGAAAAGCCACATTGCCACTAACGACCCAACATCAGGCCTCCAAGAGATGACCAGATACAAAGGGAGAAAGACTCCCCTTCTCCTGAATGGCCGTCTCCTTACCAATGACCTGAATGAGTTCTACTGAAGATTTGAAGGCACAGAAGACATTCTTCAGCTTTTTTCTCAGGCCTCTTCCCTCCTCCTCCACCCTGGCGCCCTGCTCATCTCACCATCAATGAGCAGGACATTAACAGGCTTTTCAGCAGACAGAAGGTGAGAAAAGCTCCAGGACCTGCCTTTCCATTCACTCTAAAACACTGCTGTACTAGCAATGATTTTCACAGTTATCTTCAACAAATCATGGGACCTTTGCTCTGTTGCCATATGCTTCAAAACATCTACCATCATTCCAGTTCCCACAAAAATTAACATTACTGGACTGAATGACTACAGGCCAGAAGCCCTGACGTCTGTAGTAGTGAAGGTTTTTGAACGCCTAGTCCTTGCCCACCTAAAGGCTTAAGGCCTAAGTACTGAATGTTTCTACCTCAGTAACTGTTGTGCTCAGTAACTGTTGTGCTCACATATGTCACAATATGACTGCGCATACCCACATATCATAGTTTGTTAAATATCTCTGCATCTATATCCACATATCACAGCATGTTAAATATCTCTGAACCTTAACCTCACTACCTCATGCTCAGAAATTAGTCTGTTTTATTTATTGTACTTATTGTATTGTTTCTAGTTCAATGTTTTGCATACTTACGTCTGCATGTTTGCACTTTATCTGTACTGTCTATTTTGTTGCATGTTGCACTATGGTCCTGGAGGAACATCATTTCGCTCCACAATGACAATGAGCCTGGTGATTCAATTCTACACAGCGATCATCGAGTCCATCCTCACTGTCATGCCTTCCTCCAGTTTTGTAGTTCCTAGCGCTTACAATGCTGATCCTCTCCCAGACTCTAATTCCCAAAATCCCCTGGGAGATCATATAACCTTCCCCATCATCTTCCAATCAGCAGTCATTCTTAATCATCTTCCCCTGTATACTAACCAATCACACCTGAACTTCAATAACACTCCTCTATAAAGACTTTGTTCTCACTTCCTCTTTGTGAAGCATTGCCACAAGGTCACCGAACCATACTGAGCATTCTTTTTGTTAGTTTCTCTGTGTATAATCCTGGCTTGTATTTTTTGAGCCTATTTTTGGCTTTCTCTCTTTTTTTTGGCACTGTTTGTTGCTGAAAAAAAAACAGAAATTTTACAGCTGGATCCTCTCACCCTGGCAAAATAAAGTGATTCTGATTTTTCTCTGAAAGAGACAGAGGGTTAGAGTTAGAGTATACACACAAAGGAAAGTCAGCGTTCTCTATTGAATAACACTGAAAGTAATTTTATCTTAGACATCATATCATCTACTCGGGCTAACATGTTCTTACCTCTACCCTTCAAATTAATTCAACAGTGTTAGCAGAAGAGTTTGGCATTTTAGTTTAGACAGCAACGCATGCATGATAAATGCTAAATCAATCATTCTTTCCTTCCAAAGACAAACACAGTGGTTACATAGAATTGGGAATTAGCTCTCTACTAATTTAGTGCTAAGATAAAGGCAAGGCAAGTTTATTTATATAGCACCTTTCATACACTGCGGTCATCCAAAGTGCTTTAAAAATGATAAAATGCAAAGAATAAATAAAGAGAAATAAAGGCATGGATGAGTTTCTTCAGGTCTGCTTTAGTCAGAAAACCTCTGATCTTGTTGATGTTCTTAAGGTGACTGTAGCACGTCACGCGCTACCCCAGGCACAAGGAGGACGCTGGAGACAGGGTTTAGGGTTGCAGCAGCAATTCACTTTATTTACACACCAAATAAACAAAAGCAAACAAATCAAAACCAAAGCTACGCTGGCCACTTTTCAGTGGCTTCTATCTAGACCCATCACAGTGACAAAATGCTGATTTAGTGACTGCTTTGACATGACTGCTAAAACTGAGATCGGAGTCCATTAGTACACCAAAGTCACATACTAGTTCTTTAGATTTTAGGGCTCTCTCGAGTCCAGATAGGCAGCTAGTCTGTGCCTTTCAATGCTATTCCCAAATAAAATAATCTGTTTTATCTTTATTCAACTGCAGAAAGTTTTGTCCCATCTAGTCAGTGGTATGCTCAAGTGAGTCAAGGGGACCATAATTGTTTGGGGAGAGGGCCAAGTACAACCCCATTTCCAAAAAAGTTGCAACACTGTGCAGAATGTAAATAAAAATACAATGCAATGCTATGCAAATCATGTAAACCATGTTCTTAAAAGAAAATACTACAAAAGGCAACATATCAAATGTTAAAACTGAGAAACTTGATTGGTTTTTGAAAAATATGTGACCATTTTGAATTTGATGCCGAAATCATGTTCTAAAAATGTTGGGACGGGGGCATGTTTTCCACTGTGTTTCATTACCTCTTCTTTTCACAACACTCTGTAAGTGCTTGGGAACTGACACTGCTGTAGTTTTGAAAGTTAAATGTTTTCCCATTCTTATTTGATATAGAACTTCAGCTGATCAACAGTTTGGAGTCTCCTTTGTTGTATTTTATTTTTTTAATAATGTGCTAAATGTTTTCAGTGGTGACAGGTCTGGACTGCAGGCAGGCCAGTTTAGCACCCGGACTCTTTTGATACGGAGCAATGCTAATGTTGTAATGCATGCAGAATGTAGTTTTACACTGTCTTGCTTCCCTGTAATGAAGGCCTTCCCTGAAAAGGACGTCGTCTGGATGGCAGCATATGTTGCCAAAACATGTATATTATCGTTCAGCATTAATGGTGCCTTCACAGATGTGCACATCACCCATGCCATGTGCATATATATGGTTTATATATGGTTTCTTCTTTGCGTTTTAGAGTTTTAACTTGCGTTTGTGGATGCAGTGATGAACTGTGTGTCACAGACAGTGGTTTTCAGAAGTGTTTAAGCCCATGCAGTGATTTCCACTACAGAATCATGTCTGTTTTTAATGCAGTGCCGTCTGAGGGCCCGAAGATCTCGGCCAGCAAATCCTGTTTTTTGGCTTTGTCCCGTACATACAGAGATTTTCTCCAGATTCTCTGAAACTTTTAATGTTATTATGTACTGTAGATGATGAAAAGCAAAAGTTCTTTACTATTTTATGTGGAGAAATGTTATGCTTGAATTGTTGCACTATTTGCTCATGCAGTCTCTCACAGAGTGGTGAACTCCTCCTCATCTTTACTTCTGAAAGATTCAGCCTCTTGGGATGCTTTTTTATCCCCAATCATGTTACTGACCTGTTGCCAATTAACCATCAGGTGTTTTTTTAGTATTACACAAGTTTACCAGCCTTTTGTTGCCCCATCCCAACTTTTTTGGAATGTGTTGTCACATCAAAATGGGCAAATATTTTTCAAAAACAATAAAAATTCTTGGGTTCAACATTTGATATGTTGTCTTTGCACTCACTTCAATGAAATATAGGGTTTAAATGGTTTGCACATCATTGCATTTTGGTTGTATTTAGATTTTGCACAGCGTCCCAACTTTTTTTGGTAATGGGGTTGTAGATCTGAGTATCATCTGTGTAGCTGTGGTAAGATATCCCATAGTCTTGTAGTATTTGGCCAAGTGGAAGTATGCATAAATTAATTAAGAGCAGTCCAAGCATTGAACACTGGAGAACACCACAGGTCACTGGCATTCTCTCAGAAACATTATTTTTGACAAAATAATCCCTTCCTTGCAGGTATGAAATGAACCATGTTAGGACAGTTCCTGGGAGACCAACCCAGCTCTCAAGTCCCTCTATGAGAATTTTATGGTCAATGGTATCAAAGGGTTGTGCTGCGATCGAGCAGTAGTAGAACAGATATTTTTCCGAAGTCTGTATTTAAATGAATGTCATTAGTAACCTTAAATAGAGCAGCCACAGTGCTAAGATTAGGCTGAAATCCTGACTGAAATTTGCCTAGGCAGTTATTCAGGATAAGGATAAGGATAGAAAGCCAGCAAGTTGCTTGAAGACAATTCTCTCAATGATTAAAATTCAGCTTCATCCACAATGTTCTGTGAAAAACTGTTTGATTTTTGTTTTCTTTCCTTGTACCATTTATAATAATTGCTTATTGCCTCCCAAGAGAAGACTATGAACTGTGCACTGATAACAAGCCAGATGGTCCCTCTCCCTTTTTGCCTGGGGGACTCAGTGTCCTTAATTTCCAAAAAAAAATAAAAATCAAGTGGCAGTGTTTCTGGATCCTGTTTAGATATGCTTTCTTCTTTGCATGGTAGAGTTTTAATTTTTATTGGATGTAGTGTGTCAGGAGTCAACAGAATACAGACGCTTGCGGATGTAAGAAGAATGACCAATATAATCACAAAGCAGAAGGGCAGAGCAAAAACGAGGTCACAAAAACAGGCAAGGAGGTCAAAAACACAGGTCAGTCCAAATAGGCAAAGGCACAAAAAGGGGTAAGGCAAAAGGCAAAGTCGAAGATACAAAATGGTGGTCAATAAACGGAAAAACAGGCAAGAATATACAAACGCTCAGTAGATCAAAGTGATACAATACTTCGCACTTAACCTATCTGAAGCCCGGGCTTTTAAAGTAAACTAACTAGTCATGTGAATAGAAACACAGGTGAAACCAGTTAGTATTCTGGAGATGCAGAGCGCTGATTGGTGCGCGAGCGGGAGTTCGAAGTCACGCGAGTCCCCACTGTATTGTGGGAAAAGGAGTCCATGTCTGAGTCCGAGTCAGAGGGAAGTTGCTCCGTCATGTGATCCCCCAGAGGAGTCTGGGAGATGAAATCCGGTTCCTTGCTGGGGGCCGTTGAACGTGTGACAGTACCCCCCCCCCAAAGAGTCCGGGAGGGCCTCGAAACGAGGACGACCAGGACGCCTACCACGCACACCACCACGTTCTTGAATAGGGGCAGAACCAGAGCTGCCGAGGCGCCGGAGCAGTGGATTCTCCCTGCAAGGAGTTCGCAGGCGGGCTGGACGAGAAATGGGAAGCCCCTTACGCGGGCGACCCCTGGGACGAGGAGCGGGTTTTGTCGGGTGCTTGCTGTGGAATTCAGTTATTAGAGCAGGGTCTAACACGTCCTCAGCGGGTACCCAACATTGTTCCTCAGGTCCATACCCTTCCCAGTCCACAAGGTACTGCAACTGCCCGCCGTGTCTCCTTGAGTCCAGCAGCCTTCGGACAGCATAGACTGGGGCCCCATCTATCAGTTCCGGTGGTGGGGGTGAGACATCTGGCGTAGCCTCATCCAATGGCCCTGTAACAACTGGTTTCAAGAGAGAGACATGGAATGAACGAGACACTCTAAAATGCGGGGGAAGGTCTAATCTATAAGTCACATCATTCACACGTTTCAGAACTTTGAAGGGCCCAATGTATTTGGGCTTCAACTTTCTGCAACTTCCCTCATACTGGCGAAAGTCCCTCGTGGACAGCCAGACACGGTCTCCTGGTTGGAACACTGGTGTTGGACCTCGATGACGGTCAGCCTGTTCCTTCTGACGTCTTAAAGCCGCTTCTATGCGCTGATGCGTTTCCTCCCACACTTGTTCGCTGCGCTTCATCCATTCATCTACGGCTGGCACATCTGTCTGAGTACCAGTCCAGGGAGCTATCGGAGGTTGGTACCCTAAAATGCACTGGAAAGGTGTCATTTTAGTAGTGGAACAGGTCAAAGAGTTCTGTGCAATTTCAGCCCAAACCAGATATTTTGACCAATCCGCCAGGTTGTTAAAACAAAACAGTCTTAGAAATTTTCCCAATTCCTGGTTAGTCCTTTCGCACTGTCCGTTTGACTGTGGGTGATATCCGGACGAAAGACTCACAGAGACTCCAAGATGCTCAAAAAACGCAGCCCATACCTGGGAGGTGAACTGAGCTCCTCTGTCCAATACGATATCCTCAGGTATCCCGAATATACGGAATACATACTGGAACAAGGCCTCTGCTGTCTGAAAAGCACTAGGGAGATTATTAAAAGGTATGAAACGTACTCCCCTAGAAAATCTGTCTACTACAGTCAATATGGTGGTAAAACCCTGTGATTCAGGCAGATCTGTTACGAAGTCCACTGCTATGTGTGACCATGGCCTGTTGGGTATGGGTAAAGGCATTAGCTTACCGGCGGGTAATGTCTTGGGAGTCTTACACTGAGCACATGTGGAACATGAGGATACCAAGGAATGGATGTCTTGGGTCATAGACTCCCACCAGTATCTATGAGCCAAAAGCTGATGAGTTCGGGTCTCTCCTGGGTGTCCGGAAGTCAAAGAGGAATGAGCCCACGTGATGAGCTGTTTTCTAAACTGTTCGGTGACATAGAGCTTTCCTGGGGGACATTGGCTTGGCACTTGTATGTTGGTTAACGCCTTTTCAATCTCTTCATCGATTTGCCATCGAATGGAAGAGATGGTCACCTCTGGTGGAAGAATCCGTTCGGGCATTACCAACTGGGGAATTTGTGTGTCTTGTTGGTAAACTCTAGAAAGAGCATCCGCTTTGGTGTTACGGGAGCCGGGTCGATATGTGATGTGGAATTGGAAGCGTGCAAAGAATAGGGACCATCTAGCTTGACGTGCATTAAGTCTTTTAGCAGTTCGGAGATATTCTAAATTTTTGTGGTCGGTGAGTATCGTGAAGGGATGGTTGGCTCCTTCCAACCAGTGACGCCATTCCTCTAAGGCAAGTTTTACAGCAAGCAATTTGCGGTCTCCAATGCCATAATTCCTTTCCGAGGGCGTTAGCTTATGTGAAAAGAAGGCGATTGGATGCAACTTTGGAGGGGAACCAGTTCGCTGTGATAAAACCGCACCTACACCTGTTTCTGAGGCATCAACCTCTACTATAAATGGCTGTGAAGGATCAGGATGTTTCAAGATGGGAGCAGTAGTGAATGCGTTTTTCAGATGCTGAAAAGCCTGATCTGCCTGTTCTGTCCACTGAAGTTTCTTGGGGTTTCTCTTCAAGAGTGAAGTGAGAGGGGCTGCAAGGCTACTAAAGTTTCGAATAAACCTGCGATAAAAATTTGCAAAACCTAAAAACCTCTGTAACTCCTTTACTGAGGATGGCTTTGGCCAGCGTACTACCGTCTCGACTTTGTGGTCGTCCATGGTGATGCCCTGTGGGCTGATGACATATCCTAGGAATGCTACCGATTGCAGGTGAAACTCACACTTTTCCCCTTTGAGAAACAAGTTGTTTTCTAACAACCTCTGGAGAACAGTTCGAACATGTTGTACGTGGGATTCGAAGGAGGGAGAGTATACCAGGATGTCATCCAGGTAAGCGATGACAAATTGACCTAACATGTCTCTAAAAACATCATTGATAAACGCTTGAAATACAGAGGGGGCGATAGAGAGCCCGAAGGGCATAACCAGGTACTCATAGTGCCCCCTAGTGGTCAAAAATGCCATCTTCCATTCGTCTCCTTGCTTTATTCTAATTAGATTATAGGCACTACGGAGGTCCAACTTGGTGAAAAACTTTGCTCCTTGAAGTTGTTCTAGAGCTACCGGAACCAATGGTAAAGGATAGGGATAGGATTTGGAGATCTGATTTAGGGCTCGGTAATCTATGCAAGGGCGAAGGCCCCCGTCCTTCTTCTTAATAACGAAGAAACTGGATGCTATGGGAGACGTGGACGGTCTGATGAAGCCTTGCTCTAGGGCTTCTTCTATATATACATCTAGTGCTCTTTGTTCTTCTTGAGTAAGAGGGTACACTCTAGCTTTGGGCAGGACCGGATTTTCAATAAGTTCTATAGCACAGTCATAAGAGCGGTGAGAAGGTAGTTTTGTAGCGTTCTTCTTGTTAAAAACTTCCTTCAGGTCTGTGTATTCTAGAGGAAGCTCAAAGGTGACATCAGCATTTGGGCTTTCTATGGAAGTGGATAAAAGAGAGATGGTAGGAGGAATAATGCAGTTCTGGATACAATAGTCAGACCATTTGGTGATAGTGTGCTCAGACCATAAAATGTTAGGGTTGTGTTTCTGCAGCCAGGGAAGTCCTAGAATCAACTCAAAATCTGAATGGGGTAACACTAAAAAAGATAGTTCTTCTTGGTGAAGAGCACTGGCTAGCATTGTCACTGGTTTCGTGATGTTTGAGATGATTCCCCGACCCACCGGTCCTCCATCCATTGCTGCCACTTTAAGACTGGGTTGCAGTTGCTGTACTGGAATCTGTAGCTGCTCCACCAGTCTGGCATTAATGAAGTTACCCTCAGATCCTGAGTCGATCAACGCTGAAACAGAAAGAGAATAGGGATGACAGTATATATTTACAGGTAACATCATGGATCTTGAAACCAACCCCTTTGTGGGCACACTCACCACATTAGCACGTGGAGTGTACTCCACGTGCTGTCCAGGGGTCGGTGCCTTGCTTTTAGGAGGCCTGGCACGGCAATCACGAACTTGATGTCCGTCTTTGCCACAATACAGACAGAGATGTTGGTCCAGTCGTCTCCGTCGCTCCTCCTGTGACAACCTCGAAGAGTCACACTGCATGGGTTCTGTGGCCTCACCATTGTCCTTGGAAACTCTAACATGTTGCAAATTTCTCCGTGGGGTCTTTTCCATGCGGTTTTTCGTTCTGGAGTGCATCAGATGATCAAGCTTAATCGCTAATGTTATCAGTCCATCCAAACTTAGGTCGTCATCTTTACTAGCTAATTCATTTAATATGTCTGCATTAAGTCCCTGTCGAAACATCACTAATAGAGCTGCCTCATTCCATCCACTGCTGGCTGCCAGGGTGCGAAATTCTAGAGAATAGTCCACCACCGAACGGTTTCCCTGACGTAATTGAGCTAATAGCTCTCCACTAATCTTGCCCTCGTAAGGGTGATCAAAAACCAACTTAAACTCCTCAATAAACTGCGCATAGGACATACGACGGATTTGTGCCCAACTGGCGGTGGCCCGTTCCAGCGCTTTCTCTGATAGGCGCGAAAAAACAAAAGCAATCTTAGCCTGATCAGAACTGACGGGAGAATTATCAAAAAAGACCGAACATTGCAGTAGAAACCCACGACATTTATCAGGATTGCCCTCGTATTTATCGGGTTTACTTACAGGAAAAACTGCTGGTGAAGCAGCAGCTGCGGTATTAGATAACATAGTGCTTACTGTCTGCTCTGCTAGGTTCATATTCTGTAGTTGGCTCGTGAGTCCCTTGACGCTGGCGACCAGTTGAGCTAGCTGGGTTTGTTGATCCGCTTGTTGTTGGGCTATGGACTCTAACGAATGAGTAACTCCAGAAAGCACTTGTTGATGTCGGCCAAGGAGTTGTCCTTGTTCGGTTAAAGCCTTTTGAAAGGCTTCTGGATCCGCCGTCTGCATAGTACGGCGAAGTATTCTGTCAGGAGCCAACAGAATACAGATGCTTGCGGATGTAAGAAGAATGACCAATATAATCACAAAGCGGAAGGGCAGAGCAAAAACGAGGTCACAAAAACAGGCAAGGAGGTCAAAAACACAGGTCAGTCCAAATAGGCAAAGGCACAAAAAGGGGTAAGGCAAAAGGCAAAGTCGAAGATACAAAATGGTGGTCAATAAACGGAAAAACAGGCAAGAATATACAAACGCTCAGTAGATCAAAGTGATACAATACTTCGCACTTAACCTATCTGAAGCCCGGGCTTTTAAAGTAAACTAACTAGTCATGTGAATAGAAACACAGGTGAAACCAGTTAGTATTCTGGAGATGCAGAGCGCTGATTGGTGCGCGAGCGGGAGTTCGAAGTCACGCGAGTCCCCACTGTATTGTGGGAAAAGGAGTCCATGTCTGAGTCCGAGTCAGAGGGAAGTTGCTCCGTCATGTGATCCCCCAGAGGAGTCTGGGAGATGAAGTCCGATTCCTTGCTGGAGGCCGTTGAATGTGTGACATAGTGACGCACTGTTTTCACATATAATGGTTTTCAGAAGTGTCCCTGAGCCCATGCAATGATTTCCGCTACAGAATTATGTCTGATTTTAATGCAGTGCCACTTGAGGGCCCCAAGATCATGGCCAGCCAACCTTGGGTTTTTGGCTTTGTCCCTTGCATACAGAAATTTCTCCAGATTCTCTGAATTTTATAATGATGTTATGTACTGTAGATGATGATGATCCCTAAGTTCTTTGCTATTTTATGTTGAAATGTTATTCTTGAATTGTTTCACTATTTGATCATGTAGTCTTTCACAGAGTGGTGAACCCCTCCTCATCTTTACTTCTGAAGCCTCTCTGGGGTGGTCTTTTATACCCAAACATGTGACTGACCTGTTGCCAATTAACCTAATTAGTGGTGATATGTTCCACCAGGTGTTTATGGCATTGCACAACTTCACTAGATGTTGAAATGTGTTGCTGGCATCAAATTCAAAATGGGCATATATTTTTCGAAAAAACAATAAAATTTCAACAAGTTTCAACATTTGATATTTTGTGTTTGTACTACTTTAAAGTAAAAATAGAGTTTAAATGATTAGCATATGCCTGTCCAAGGTGTTTCCTGTCTTCGGCCCAGTGACCACTGGAATAGGCAACAGCACCCTTTAAGCTTTAATAAGCTTTACACCTTATTAATTTAATTTTTGGACAATTTGAAATACTGGTGGAATTCACCTTTTACTAAGGTGTTTCACAGTATTTCACACTATATATTTACCATTGAAAACTCCATTATTGACATGCTTGCCTTGAAAGCGTATCATATATAGCAACATTAAGATGGGTTGGCCTTAGCAAAGAGTTTTCTACCTTACTAAAAAATATGTGCTTCCCAAAATCGTCTTGGTGTAAATATCAACTTAATTGGTAGAGGAAGTGTTCATTGTGATGCTCCATTTAAGAACTATCTTATGGCTAAGATGCTTTTGGGAAACCCAGACCTGGTAGTTTGGGGCTAAGTATGTCCCTGTTAGGGATGTGGGAAGGTGTTTTAAGTTGAGGGGGATATTTTAAGCAGTATAATGGTAGCATCATGCAAAATGATTTGCTTTATTTGAATTTTTTTATAATTTACATCAAACAGAGTATGTAATGACAAGCCATAACATGGCAAGAGACAACAATATACCGACATACTGTAACTGACATGTTAAAGCACTGATGCACACCCTGATTTCTCTGCTTTCTCTCCTTCTGGATAAAATGAATTTAGTGACATCCAATCAGATTGTTGATGTGTGGAGCAAATTGTGCAAATTGTCATGCCCACCATAACACTCAAACATACTCTGAGCAGTTAATAAAATTTATTCAACGGGCAGGACATAATTACATTAAAAAAAGCTTTTGGGCTCACACTGTAAAAAATGGTTTGTCAGTTCAACCTAAAAAACGACTTCATGTGGTAACAAGCAATTGAATTAGTTTTTCTTTAACTCAAAAGATTAGTTTGAAAGAACTGTTTATTTAAAATAAACAGAAATATTTATTTAGGTGGAATAAAAGTAGTTAATTTACTTGTTACCACATGATATTTTTTTAGGATGAATTTTTACAATACAGCTCTGCACACACTTTTCCTCTTTGCACCTCACCTTGAGTGTGTTTTGGTGACACAGCCCCAAAACGGCCAGCAGTGGGCAAGGGAATGATTCAGCTTACTGTATTGAAAATATATTGTTAACATAAACAGTGGAGCCACTTCACGTTTTAAGATATGAATAAAAATAAAAATACAAACTCCATTCTAAAACAAGCAGATATAGGTCTTCACTACATTCAGATTATTATAGTTAACCAACCCTGAAATCTGGGGGTGCTGTCGCACCCTTAGTACTCCCACTGCCCACATCAATGGCCCTTTTATATGGCTCTTGATATGACACTCTTAAAATGATTCAGGGGGTCAGTAAATAAAACTTAATGTATAACATGTATTCAACATAAAAAAAATGGTTACATTTATTTCAAATTGTGCATTCAGCCAACTTCGAAATTTTGCATCAGTGCAATAAGATACACATTTTTAGTTGGGTCAATGAACGTTTCTGAGCTGCCGGAATGAAGAAAAGAAGAAAAATTCTGAGCATGGTTTTTCACTCCTCCAAAGTTGAATAACTTGCATTTCCTCTTGTACCTGCACAAACAATTATTTTCTCACAATGTTTCGTGTGGCGAATTAGCCTATTATCATTACAGCACAGCATCTATCACATTAAGTTTATATTTTCTGTAAAATGGATTATTAGTTATATTTCACCCTCGCAAGAGATGCCTAATTAAGTTAGCAGATGGCAAACATGGAGTTAACTGCCTGAAAGACAGAGAGCAGCAACAGAATGATAGCTAACTAGACATGAGCTGCATATGGAAAGGCTGTGAGTTCACATTCTAAAGTCTTCTTGGTGATATTTGTTAATTTCTTACTGTTTATAGTACAAAATGAAGAATATAAAGTATTTTATCACATTATCATTTCACTGTTATTGGATGTTTAAATTTAGCTATGTTTTACTGGTGCATCCAAATTGCCTGTCAGCACCATTTTCTCTTGTAGTCAGGCAGTCAGAGAGGTGGTTGGATCTCTGCATGCCAGGTTACAGGTGAGAACGGTGGCTCTTGTGATGGCAGGACCAACCACTTCACCATCACTACGTAAGAGGAGTTTCCAGGGCTAAAGGGGTGCTTAATGGACTCTTAATGACTTCTACTCAGTGTGTCTAGAGCTACACAATCCTCCACAGCTACTTGTTTTGTTAGTGGCGACGGTCATTTGAAGATTTTTAGATGGCACCACAGGTGGTAAGAGGTATGTTTCACTACATTTGGTTATTGAGCCTACTTTATGCAAGAGCAGTAAACAGTAAGTTATGATTTGGTTGAATGTGATAACCATTTAACAGATGTGCACTATAAGAATTGGATTTATTGGTTTCTATTGCCCCAATAGGATGTACAGAGCTGTAAAAGATCCTATAATAACTGAGAAAAGTGTAACAGTGAAGAACGACCAGCTACCTCCCCCAACACTTTTATGAGGCTGCAGTCACTTCTCCTGGAACATTTAGAAGCAACAGACGCTTCACAGGCACGAAGGATAGATATAACTGCAGTGCACTGTGGGTCGCACTGCACGACTGAACATCCACACCAGTCTCAAAAAAGGTTTCAGACTGGTGTGGTTGTACCAAGGCCAAATGCCCCTTTCTGCTGTGGCTACTGCGAGCTCTAGCTAGACCTTCCAGTTACATTGGTATAAGACTGAAAGGCATGAGAAACTACACTGCAATAATTTGAATGGCAGTGTAAATAAATTGTAAATTCATATAAAATGTTTTATTATTTCACAAGGAACAATAATATTAAACACAGTTGTTCATTAATTAAACCAAACAAATAAATAAGAAAAAATAAGTTTAACAATAAGTGTAATTCTTTTATAGTAAAAATAGCCTGAATACAAACTCTGTGAACAATCTCTTACAGAGTTAAAGTGGGTGGATTAAAGAAAGGAAAGCACAAAAATGTGCAGATCAGTGACCTCCAGGACCAGGGTTTTGTAAGACTGCTTGAGGGCGGTAAATGTAGGATGCATTTGCAAATACATCCTGTCTGATCTTCCTGTCCATACTGTGAAATGTTTTTGTGTCAACTTAAAAATCTAGAATCAGCAACCAGCAAAGAAATTTATGGCTATAATGTATTAAACGGACTGAAACAAGTGGTATCTTATTTGTAATTCACTACACAATTGATTGTTAAAAATACATGTTTTTTAAAAAAAACTAAAGTTAGAGTCCACTTGCAGGTAACTTACTTTCGCAAATTGGCCAATATAACATCAAATTTAATATAATTTTTTGATCCTGTACTGTAAAATTACAGACACAGTGTAATTCTTATTTTCTAATGTAATTTACATAGTTTCGACAGTTCTCTGAGCCAATACAACTGATCCAGCTCACAAAGAGCTTCATATTCAGTTGATGAGCTGAATCAGGTGTGTTGTCAAGGAATAATTAAAACTGTGTAGTGCTGTGGGTCACCAGGAGCAGGATTAATCAACACTGCATTATACCTTTCATAATTAATAGCATAGGGTTCCCTTATCCCAGTCCTGATGACCCTATACACTGCACATTTATGTTTTCCTTACTTCCTTTTCATTATTTTCTTTTTCCTTGTGCCTGATTCAGTTGACATGGAGCTTGTTTACATAGCTAAATTGAATCAGGTGTGCTAGATTTGACAAAGCACAAAAATATGCATAATGCATAGTGTGAGGTTGCCAGGAATGGGATTGGGAACCTGTGCCATAGCATGAGGTTTATAAAAATTCAGGTATGCTATGACTAACTAATACAATGCTTAATGTTATTTAATGAAACTTTAATGTAAGGTAATGCAAAGTGTTACCAAAATACGGTAAGGAAAAGTATATAAAGTAAATATTACACAGAAGTATTCAGACCAAACAATGAAAACCTATGACTAATGCTAGAAGTATAAGTTTTCCGAAATAAGATAGACTCAGACTTCAATCTGGTTGAGATCAATTAAGGTAAATACACTATATTTCCAAAAGTATTCACTCACCTATCCAAATCATTGAATTCAGGTGTTCCAATCACTTCCATGGCCACAGGTGTATAAAACCAAGCACCTAGGCATGCAGACTGCTTCTACAAACATTAGTGAAAGAATGTGTCGCTCTCAGGAGCTCAGTGAATTCCAGCATGGTATCGTGAGAGGATGCTACCTGTGCAACAAGTCCAGTCATGAAATTTCCTCGCTACTAAATATTCCACAGTCAACTGTCAGTGGTATTATAACAAAGTGGAAGTGATTGTGAACGACAGCAGCTCAGCCACAAAGTGGTAGGCCACGTAAAATGACAGATCGGGGTCA
This sequence comes from Colossoma macropomum, assembly GCF_904425465.1. Classification (NCBI taxonomy): domain Eukaryota; kingdom Metazoa; phylum Chordata; class Actinopteri; order Characiformes; family Serrasalmidae; genus Colossoma; species Colossoma macropomum. The sequence goes on along the minus strand of NW_023494897.1, from coordinate 74,233 downwards.
GCGGATGCTGAGGCGCATAGTGCGCAGAGGTCTCAAGAACAGCATAGAGAGCTTCATGGAATGGGTTTCCATGGCCAAGCAGCTGCATCCAAGCCTTACATCACCAAGCACAATGCAAAGCGTCGAATACAGTGGTGTAAAGCGCCGCCACTGGACTCTAGAGCAGTGGAGATGTGTTCTCTGGAGTGACAAATCATGCTTCTCCATCTGGCAATCCGATGGACGAGTCTCCACAAGTGAAAGGAGCTCTTAATGCTTTAGCAGACCAAGAGATTTTGGACAATTTCATGCTCCCAACTTTGTGGGAACAGTTTGGGGATGGCCCCTTCCTGTTCCAACATGACAGCGCACCAGTGCACAAGGCAAGGTCCATAAAGACATGGATGAGCGAGTTTGGTGTGGAAGAACTTGACTGGCCTGCACAGAGTCCTGACCTCAACCCGATAGAACACCTTTGGGATGAATTAGAGCGGAGACTGCAGGCCAGGCCTTCTCGTCTAACATCAGTGTCTGACCTCACAAATGCGCTTTTGGAAGAATGGTCAAAAATTCCCATAAACACTCCTAAACCTTGTAGAAAGCCTTCCCAGAAGAGTTGAAGCTGTTACAGCTGCAAAAGGTGGGCCGACATCCTGTGGACACTCACTTCACGGACTCAGCCAATCACGGATTATTTCCCAGATCCATGTCAGCAGATTACTGAACTGTTTTCACCTGATGTTCTTTTCCCACATGCTACATAAACCTGTCTGTTCGTATCTAACTTGGCAAAGTATTGCCAACTCTATCTGTTGCATACCGAGTGTTCATCATCTGATTTATATTTACTGTGTTTTTGACCATTTTCCCCATTGTCTACTTCAGATCCTTGCATGTTTTTGCATTCACTCTTTAGGCTATTATATTAATGATGGTCGGTTCACTGAAGTCTTTAAGGCAGAGGTATTCAAACTTTTTCCTCCTCAGGCTCCCTTGCCAGTTTTTTTGAGGAGGGTCTCGGTCGCTACGGCGACGGCGAAGATGCAGAGCGAGGTGGAGTTCCACTAACTCATTGTCTCCTTGTGGATCAATCATTTTCATCGTCATTCTCACTGTCTGTGAAACTTAATGCCCTCTTTGTATGGCACAGAGATTAGCCCACCGATAGCCCTGTAGACGGTCACAGCCTGCGATTATACTTCAGCACAGACAGACAGTTTCCATCTGGCTCTTTATTCTAAATAAACACATTTTCTTGCACTGCTGTTTCAGCCATTTCTTATACTAATAACAGGCTGGTGCTGATGTGTCAGGAGAGACAGGGAGACACTCCTTAACGTGTCTCATTTTAACAGGAGGAGGCCCTTTGGCCATTATATTGTGAACTTTCCTGGTAATATCCCACTTTAATGTTGTAATTCTACAATACTATCATTGCAATATTATAACTTAGGAAGTGAATTGTGGGCCCCTATCTGATAGGATATCTTCAGGGATTCCAGAAAAAATTAAAGACACGGTTGACTAGCATCTCAGTGGTCTGAAAGGCAGCGGGCAGAGAAGGTAGAGAAATAAACCTTATGCTTCGTGAAAATCTGTCTACAATAGATAGAATAATAGTAAACCCTTCAGATAAAGGTAAATCAGTGACAAAGTCTAGTGCTATGGGTGACCAGGGTGTGTTAGGGACAGGTAATGGCTTGAGTTTACTAGCAGGGAGTGTCTTAGGCGTTTTGCATTGTGAACATATAGAACAAGAAGACACAAAATTGTGAATGTTACTACACATTGTTTCCCACCAATAACGCTGTGATATCAATTGTTGGGTTATAATTTCTCCAGGATAACCTTAGGTCAGAGATGAATGAGCCCAAGTGATTAAATGATTTCTAAACTGAGTTGATACATATATTTTATCAGCAGGACACTACTTAGGTATTAAGTAGTACGTTTTCCAGTTCCTTCTCTATTTCCTTGTCTGTCTCCCAACGGACAGAAGAAACCTTGACATGGGGAGGCAACATGTCCTCAGGTCCTTTGCGCGTATTCTAGATAATGGATTTGCTTTGGTGTGTTGAGAGCTTGGGCGAAAAGAAATACTAAAGTTAAATCTTGAGAAAAGCAAAGACAGAGGTTAAGATGTTTAGCTGTGCGTAAATACTCTAGATTCTTATGATCCATCAAAACAGTGAAAGGATGATTGGCACCCTCTAGCCAGTGTCTTCACTCTTCTAAAGCCAACTTCACTACTACAAGTTTATGGTCCCCTATTCCGTAGTTATGTTCTGCCGGTGTGAGTATGTGTGAAAAGAACACGATGGGGAACATTTTGGATTTTTCTCCTGACCTCTGAGATAAAACTGCTCATACACCGTCTCAGATGCAGCTACCTCTACCAGGAATGGTTTTAAGGGATCAGGGTGTTTTAGGATTGGAGCGGATATAAATGCTCTTTCAAGAGAGTCAAATGTGTTTTCTGCCTGAGGGGACCAACACAGTTTCTTAGGAGATCCCTTTAAGAGGACTGTCAATGGTGCTGCAATACTTAAAAAAATGTGAAAAATGCCTCATTAGCAATGAGCAAATCCCACAAAGCATTGAACCTCCTTCACAGATGAAGGACGAGGCCAGTTCACTACCATTTCTACCTTCTGGTCATCCATGATGACAGGATTATCACATAAGGCCTGTGAGGTGGTAATTTATTGGTGTTTCTTTTGCTAAACACTTCATGGAGGTCAGACTATATATCAAGGATAGTGCATAGATGGTCTGTATCAGGGCTTTCTATGGACATGGATCATACTGGGATGACAGGAAATTTAATACATTAAGACAATGATCTGACCAGGAAAGCAGTTCATCATTAGCCCATGAAATCAGAATCAGACAAAAATGCAACTCTAACCAAAGGAGACCTAAGATAACTGAAAATTCCAAAGAGTCCAACACTAATCTGTTCATTGTGAAAGACACTTGTTATTAGTCTAATGGGTTCATTAATTTGGTAATTAACCCAGTTCCAACTAGTTCTCCATCCAAGGCAGCGACACACAGGAGGGTCTTCATGGGCATCACAGGAACCTGTAAATGTTCCACCAGCTGGGCTTTGTCTGGCAAGGTCATTTTAATTCAGTTCCTGGTGCCAGAGCATTTTTGATCACATAAGAGCTCATCCAGATGAATAGCAAGAGTAATAAATTGATAAATATATATAATAAATTCAGATTATCATCTCTGCATGCCAATTCAGCAAGTAAATCTGAATTAAGTCCTTGATGGAACGCAACTAATAAGGCTGGTTCATTCCAGCTGCTGCCAGAGTAGTGAAATTCTATAGAATAATTTGCAACAGAGCGATTCCCTTGTCGAAGTTTCATTAAAAGTTCACCACTGGCGTTTCCTTTGTGGGGGTGGTCAGAAACCAGGCGAAAATCAGAAGAATCATTCATAGGTTAATGTCTGAGCTTGAGGCCAGTATGCGGTTGCCTATTCTAGTGCTCTATCTCATAAATGTAAGATCAAAAATGAGATTTTAGTTTGATCAGAGCTTTGAGGGAAACTGGCAATGGCACCCTGTAACAAAAATCCCCAACATTTCTCGGGGTTGCCATCAAACTTGTCTGGTTTGCTGACAGAAAAAGCAGTGTCAGAAGCCACAAACGGTGCGGTAAGAACAGCAGTTTGCTTATTCTTGCCGGACAGACCAAGGGTAATGACAACTAATATCTGTTGATGTTGTCCCAGCAACTGTCCCTGATTGGCAATATCCTTTTGGAAAGCCTCCTGATTGCCGTCTGCATGGTTGGCGAGGTAGTCTATAAGGCAACCAGATGAATCAGGCACTTGTGGTAAAAACGAAGGATGAAGCTTTATTGTCAAGGGCTTTGGCAGAACTTCTGGCCATGAAACAGGCAGAAGTCAAATCCAGAAAGATCCAAAGGCAGGAAAGAAAAATTATAACAACCAGCCAACCAAATCCAAAGGGGCAGAGACAAAGTAAAAAATCTAAGGCAGACAAAAATGGTAACAAGAGGGCAATGAGAAAAATCGCTCGGCAGCTCTTACTCAAAAGCAAAGTATCTAGTCTAAAAGTCAATGCTTTATAGTAAATCTAACTAGACACATGACTGGAAGAGACAGGTGTACAGGATTAGCATTCAGGAGAACGAGATCCATGATTGGAGTGCTGAGATGCATCATCGGTCATGTCGGTCATGGAGTTTGTGGGAGTCTCAGAGCCAGGGGAATTTCATTACAAAAACATACATAATTGCCTGTTTCAGCTTCAGGCAATCTGCTATATGCTTTGTGCTGCACGTTTGCAAATCAGTCTACTCTAAGAGCTAAAACGTGCATGTCCAGATTGCACAGGAGAATACAAATGTGTCTAATAGCTCTAACAAAAAAACTAAAACATTTTGACGTTCTGTCTGGCTACCCACTTGATTTGTTACATGATCTTTTGAAGGTATTGTACCATTGGAGTTAGCATTGTAACTTAATACTTTAATCAGGGCAAAATATTCCAGTCTTGAATAATTACGCAAATTAATCAGAAATTTCCCATACAGGTGGGCAGATAAAAAGGATGCACCACAGCCAGTTCCTCTAAAATATTGCTGAACTGTTGGTGGGAATGTTCATGAAAATTGAGCTTTGCTGTGCCACCTTCCCCTAATTGTGGAAGCACAAATACCAGAGTATGAGCAAATGTACAGAAGAGAATAATCGCTTTCTAGACAGTAAAATATAAAAGCATCGGCAAAGATTCCTTGATGCTTTGCTTTAGGATTATCTTATTCCAAAACATCATTTTCTTGAACACTATCCACATCTGATAAAGAATTTTGATCCACTAGTGTTATTGTAGACAATGCATTTTAGAGCTAAACACAGCTTTTTTTTAAGCATGTTAGACAAACCCGCAGCTTTCAAAACATTCTCAGTGAAACATCTGTTAATGATTGCATATCATCTGTATGTCAGCAATGTAGAACATTCTTTACAGGTAATCAAGCTGGAGAGAATATGGAGAAAAAAACTAATTCCAGATTTTCTAACCAATACTGTGATTGCAATTTAGATTGCTATTATTTTCTATAAATTAAGTGCCTGGGCCAAAAAGACCAAAACATATATTTTTTCTGGGTTGAGGCTTTAAATAAAATATAGTTGTAATGTAATGGCTGAAACAGGTTGCAAATGTGAGGTGGCTTTATTTATGGCAGGCCAGTACTCATAATCCTTACAGGCAGGGATCAAATCACAAGCAGACAATATCAAAAGCAGAGCCATTCTAACAAAACCAGGAGACAAACTTAGGGTCAAAAACAGGAAAGTAATACACAGAAAACCAGAACTCAGAAAGTAACACAGAGACTTCACAAACACACAGGGAAAACAAAGGGGTATATATAGGAGTCTTAATGAGTCCAAGATCAGATGCAGGTGTGCAAGTGGAAGGAGCCAGGGAGAGTCCAAGTTGACTCTCTAGCCTGGTCACTACCGCACAGACCCAGGAGGAGGTGATTTGTGACAATAGTACACCAAACTGTTAGTTCATCACAATAACAAAATGTATCAAAATAAAATATCCTTATGTTCACCTCTGCATAGGTGTTTAGTTGCTTTTGTCTGACTTAACTCATTTACAGGCAAATCACAATCTACATGTTTTTAAAGCTTACGAAAGTGGTGTTGATAATATAGGCCATGATTAAAATTGCAGCTCTTGTGATTTGAAAATTGCAATTTTAATGTAAAAATGATAAATCTCTCAACCCTATACTGAAGAAAAGCGTCAAGGAAGCATCGAAAACAAAATTCCCGAGTGAGTCCTGTGTCCAGAAAGCAAACACAGTGTGTTATTGTGGCACGAGTTACTCCATTGGAATGATCTTGGCAAATCGTTCGATAGATGGACTGCAAGATTTTGGAGAGTTGATTTAGATTGTTGTCAGTGGCAAACCCGCATGCTTAAATGATTGGGACATTGAACATCTTCAAAACTATGAACTTAAAAACACAAGAACAGTAAAAGTTCTTGATCCATTTGAGTTGTCTGACTGCAGCATTTGTAGTTGCAGGGAGGCGCTCAAGCACTTTATTTACTTTAACATTGAAATGGTGGAGTAAAAAGTAATATGTCTACAAACCTAATATTATATTATTATATTATATATTATATTATATTATATTAGATACACCCCCATTTTCAAAAAAAAAAAACCAAAAAAAAAAACAACACGATGCTATGGTAAGTAAAAACACAATGCAACAGTGTGCAAATCATTTAAACCCTATATTCAACTGAAAAAGTACAGACATCCTTTCAAATGTTGAAACTTGTTTATTTTTATTACTTTTTTGAAAAATATATGCCTGTTTTGAATTTGATGGCAGCTACACATTTCAAAGAAGTTGGGATAGGGAAACAAAAGACTGATAAGGCTGTGTAATGCAAAAAAAAAAACAACACCCAATGGTTGATTGGCAACAGGTCAGTAATATGACTGGGTAAAGAAGAGCATCTCAGGGAGGCTGAGTCTTTCAGAAGTAAAGATGAGAAGGGGTTCACCACTCTGCGAAAGACAGACTCAATGTGAAACAGCAAAGAACTTGGGGATTTCATCATGAATGGTACATAATGTCATTAAAAGATTCAGAGAATACAGACAAGGGACAAGGGATGCAAGGGACAAGGCTGAAAACCAATGTTGGCTGGCCGAGATTTTCGGGCCCTTAGACGGCGCTACATTAAAAACAGACGTGATTCTGTAGTGGAAATCACTGCATGGGCTCAAACACTTCCGAAAACCACTGTCTGTCAGCACAGTCCATTGCTGTATCCACAAATGCAAGTTAAAACTCAACTGTGCAAAGAAAAAATATGTATAAACGGGATCCAGAAGTGCTGCTGCCTTCTTTGGGTCCGAGCTCATTTAAGATAGACTGAGCCAAAGTTGAAAAGTGTCCTGTGGTGCCACAAATCAAAATTTGAAATTCTTTTTTGGAAATAATGGCCAGTGTCCTCAACATCAGTGCACAGTTCAAACGTCAGCATCTGTGATGCTACAGGGGTGTATTAGTGCACATGGCATGGGTACATCTGTAAAGAAACTATTAATGCTGAATGATATATACTGTTTTTTGGCAACATATGTTGCCATCCAGATGACATCTTTTTCAGGGACGGCCTTGCCTATTTCAGCAAGACAATGCCAAACCAAACATTCTGCTTGTATCACAACAGCATAAACTAGCCACTGATGTAACGATTGACCAGTAAGCAGATGCTCGCGGTTAGAAAACACAAAAGAAGCTTTACTTGTGGAATCAGGCAGGTATAACATAGTCAGCAAACAGGTATGGGTCAGTTCCAATATAAACAGCAGTAGACGAAGGGCTACCATAACAGACAAGGGGAAAACAGAGCGAAGTCCAAAAAACAGGCGATGAGTCAAAACCATAAATCCAATAAACCAGGCAAAAGTACACAGGGGCAAATCTAAAAACAGAGTCAGAGAAAAACGGAAAGCAGAGGTCATACACATGATATATATCAACAGGAAGAATGCTCAGTAGTTTCACACAGGAAAGCAATACCTTGCAATGATTCTAGCTATAGCCCGGACTAATATACTATCTATCTTAGTCATATGACACAAACACACAGATGAACAGCATTAGTATTCAGGTGATCTTGAGCGGTGATAGGAGGATGAGGATCTTTGTGGAGTCATATGAGCTGGCTGAGGATTCTGGGAAATGGAGTCCAAGTCATCACTGGCAAGCGAGGGAAAAAAAGAGATATGAGTAGAGTAATGACCATTTTAGATATCATTTACGCTGTTAGAAATAAAGGTTCTGTGCAGATACAATTTTTGTTTATCAAGATACAAACAATGTAAATGTTCGCTCAAAGGTACAACAGTAGTTTTAAATTTGAATTGTGTACCTTATATTGTCCAGGCGAAAAGTATTCATTTGTACCCTTTCATAACTTAATGTTTTATAACAGAACAATAAAATAAACAGCCTGGAGATGAGATGGGGTGCGTGGAGTCAATACACCTTAAAAAATATAATTTCAGTGGATTATGGTACAATTATGTTCCCTGACTAAAGGTACTGAGATGTACCCTTGAGGGTACCACCCCAGTGACAAGAGGGGTACTGCCCCAGTCACAGTTTAGTACCTTTATTTCTGAGATTGTACTTGAGGCTTTATTCCTACCTTAGGCTGAACAAGATCACTAATCAAACTTATTTTTTAATGAAAAGATGTATTGTCCTCTTGTTAATAAAAATGCACTTGAAAATGCACTAAAATTTTGTACACATTGACTTTAGGGATTAAATTAATATCCCTTACAGCTCCACCATCTATATGATTTTTAAGAGTTTTTTCCACTGTTCTGCCTAGAGTATTATCATTCACACTGTGTAAAAATGCACAGGCTATGTCACATACTCTTTATGTGATAATAAAGAGATGCTGCAGGTTCTGAACAGCGTGTATGCAAAAAAAAAACAAAACATTAACTCTTCGCAGTATGCCAGGAAATACACACATCAGAATAAGCATTACAGTTACATTTGCACAGGTAAGATAGTAATTAATACTTTGGGTGTCTTTTGGGTGTATAAACATTTGATGTAAATCACTTTTTCGCAGTGACAGTACCAAGGCAGAACATTGTGCTAGAGTGGTGTTTTATCGAGCCTATGACGTCACGTGGCTTATCCAATAGAATTGATCAAGCTACGCTAAGCAAGCTATGATGAGTTGTCGATGCACTCTTGGTGAAATTTTGGTAGGGCAGCCACTCCTGGGAAGGTTCACCACTATTCCAAGTTATTATTATTATTCAATCATCTTTTAAAAACAGCATTTTTTTGTTTTTTTTTGACTAATATTAATAGTAGTTAGATGATCTGAAACATTGTGTGACACAGTGTGACAAATATGCAAAAATAGAAGAAATTAGGAAGGGGCAAATACTTTTGGTCCCACCTTATATTAAGTATTTCTAATAACTGTGTAGTTACACGTGAACAACATATGCAATGACAGTGTAACTACTGATGATTGTCACTGTTACAGCTGGATTACAGAAGTACAACTTTTGTAATTACACCTGTGTATCAACTTCAGTTTTGCCTTATGTAATTAAACAAGTGTATCTTGATAGTTGTGGCAGCCTATTATCTATCATGTAATTATACATGGGTAATAACACAAGTGTAATTACATTTATATTCAGACTGGAAAAGCAGTTTTTTTTCTGGTCTTTTCCAGCAGTAAAATGAAGTTTGTATTAACTTACATTAAGACATTACTTACACTGGATCTGCCAGCTCTCTGAAAATTTAGCTAGCATTTATGTTGCTAGTGCTGTGACACTGCAACAAGTTTCAGCTTTGAACCATTCTGTAATGTGAAAGTACAGCAGATGTCCCTTAATATTAATATGTAGCTTTTATGACATTAATTGTGTTGCATTTTCCCCAAAGCAGTATCTATATTACCACTCCATTATTACACAGTACCTACATAACAACTACACAGGAACTGTCCACTTATTTTAAAGTGTAACTTTTACACAGTTACTGTGGAATAACTGTTTCATTATATTTCTCCAAGCAACTCCAGTATGTATGCATCTAAATGGCACAGAATTTTAAATGTTTTCATGAATGTACACATTATCACAGACAATACACAATTAGATTTGAAATCTTTATTGCATGTCCATTTAAATCATATTTCTCAAATCGACTTCTTTTTTAACACTTTTTAACACTGAAGAAGTCTTCTTACTTTTCACAGTATTTAACACCTTCTGATATACAAGAACAGAATGTAAAAAAGTACCCAGTACCTTTACTTTAAGTATATTTTAGTTTAGCTGATAAAATAAACATGCCTTAAAATATTATGTTTATCAAACAAGAAAGATATGTTTAAAGAATAGTTTAGTTTTTTCTGCTTTAGAGTAGTGTGGCAAAATTATTGTATCTAATATCTAATTCCACAATAGTAATCAACCGTATACCACATATGTGTCAGATAGAGCTTAGATTGAAAAAGTATTTAAAATATAGTTTAAATGTTTATAATACTCAGGCTTCCTGCTTTATATTTCCCAGCTGGGTAGATATATTTTAATGAATATATGCTGTCGTATAAACTGCATTGCACATTGATATGAATGCACAGATCCATAAATCCTGTAAGCTTTTTTATGGACTTTACTGTTACTTTTCTGTTGCATGTATGTTTTTATACTTGAAATACAGATTTTCAATTCACATTACAGAATGGTTCAAAGTTAAAACTGGTTACAGTGTCACAGCACTAGCAACATAAATGCTAGCTAAACATTAGGAAAGCTGGCAGATTCAGTGTAAGTAATGTGTTAATGTAAATTAATACATACTTAATTTTACCGCTGGAAAAGATCAGAAAAAAAAACTGCTGTTCCTATCTGATTACGAATGTAATTACACTTGTTATTACCCATGTGCAATTACATGAGAGAGAGTAGGGTGTTACAACTATCAAGATATACTTGTTTAATTACATTAGGCAAAACTGAAGTTGATACACTTGTAGTTGTACTTCTGTAATCAATCTGTAACAGTGACTAAATCAGCAGTAGTTACATTAATGTTGCATATATTGTTAACTACACAATTAATAGAGACACAATATAAAGTGGGACCATACTTTTTCACAGCACTGTATGAAGCAAGGTTTATTTACTTTAATTCCTAAACCAGGAAACAAGAAGCAATTTCCTGACAAATTGAGAGCTATTAAACTATTCTCAACACAAACTACAAAATCGTTATCGGTGTCTTTTCATCTAGACTTAAGACAGGTTTGACTAGGTCCACAAATGTATTGTGTTAGCTTGGGCGACGGGCCCACACAAGTGTTGCTTTAGCTCTGGAAATGGGCCCATACTTGTGTTGCGTTAGCTTAGGCAATGGACCTATAGATGTGTTGCTTTAACTCAGGTGACAGGCCTATACATGCGTGGCCCTAGCTCGGCTGACAGGGCCATACATGCACTGTGTCAGTTCAGACGATGGGCCCATACAGGCATTGTGTTAGCTTGGGTGACGACCCCATACGTGCATTATCTTAGCTCCATCGACGGGCTCAAACATGTGTTGTGTTAGCTCGGGCAATGGAACCGTATATGCAGTGTGTTAGCTCAGGTGACAGGCTCATACATGCATTATGTTAGTTTGGGTGACGGGCTCAAACATGCATTGTGTTAGCTTGGGCCATGGACCCATAGATGCACAAAGATTGCTGGGCAATGTGCCCATACATGAATTGTGTTAGCTTGGGTGATGGGCCCATACATGCATTGCATTAGCTTGAGCGACGGGCCCACAAATATATTGTGTTAGCTTGGGCAACAGGCCCATACCTGTGTGGCCTTAGCTGGGGCGACGGGATGCCATGATCACCCAAAAGCACCAAAATCCTCTCAGACAACCAAGGAGGCCAGGGAGTCTCCCAGGTGTGGATTTGAGTGCTCCTATGCACAGAAGTTGGTGAAAATGGAGCAACGAGCTCAACATCAGAGTCAGAAACTTGAAAATGAGGAAGCTCAGACAGACACATGTTGACTACATGAATCAGAATGATGAAACTTTGAAATCTTGGCACCTGAAAGCAGCAAAATGTGCATAAGTTGAGTCATTTTAAACACAGGTGGTGGCCAGTGATTGGTCAGAATAATGAGTGATGTAACATTGGAGTGTACTTGGTAGAACTTGTGCTAAAGCTTTAATTTATTTTGTAGACATTTTTCAGAATATGCCAAGCCTTAGAGATAATGAGAACCATCTTGTATGCAAGAATTGATGGGTAGTCAGTATAACTGCTATATAACAACGATATGCTTTGCGTTTTTGGTATAAGTGAAAACTATTGAATTTTGAATATATTGTGGTCCATTTAAGACATTTGTGGGAAGACTGATAATATACAGTAATCATTTTCTCACTTTGAATGATATGTGTATTATAGAGGAAAACGTGTATTTTTACAAAATTGGTGGGTGAAGGAGGATTTGGCATTTAATTCATATTTTAGATAGAAATGAAAATGTCATGGAACATAAGCTTTGTAAGGTGTATATGTTTCTAATAATTTTGCTAATTACTTAGGTTTGGTTGAATACATCTCAAAATTAATTATCCTTTGGTCATGTATTTATATGCAGCTGTTCTAAAACAGCCTAAGGACCCTGTACTCAAACTGTGAAACCAACTTCCACACGAAGAGTAATGAGACAAGTATTTTAATTCAGATTCTTAAAAATATAGCCCACAGCCTGGCAGTACTTATGACAAAAGACATCCATTCTCAGGAATTGTCATCACAGTCAATAAAGGCATTGATGCATCTGATCCAGCCAATGTGACCATCATGATAGAGGCAACAGAAGCCCTAAAAGGACTGGACATACCAAGGGTTTGTGCCTTGCAGATGGGTCTGATATATGCCCTCAATCTAAGCTACCCAAGACAGATGAAGCATATTTTCAAAGTTTTTCAAAAGTTGCTCCTTGACGTGATCAAGACTTTTGGGAGGAGTTCCTTTGGGAAGATTTATTTTGAAAAAGAATTTAAGACCCTTGAGGAAAGTGCAGAAATGGTGAACAAACAGCGTTTATCAAGCAATGTTTAATTACTTTAGTTCCCAAACCAGGAAATGCCCAGAGATTTCCTGACCATTTGAGAGCAATTAAACTATCCTGAACACAAACAAAAATACAAAATCGTTATCGGTGTTCTTTCATTTAGACTTAAGACAGGTTTGACTAGGGTCATAAGTGAAACAAAACAAATGCTCCTAAAAGGCAGGTCTATCTGCAACAATATCTTGTGGTCTTACATTTAATTAAATAAAATGATAAAAATGAAGATGATGGATATATACTTTTCTTAGAACTTTTCAAAAACTTTTCCTGGAAGAACATACATACACTTTTTAGACTTTTACTTTTGCACACTATGCAATGCCTTAAAGGTAATGAGAAGTAATGCTTGTATGTAAAGTGATAGGTAGCCAATATCACCTGTTTATAACAGCAATGATATGTTCTGAATTTTTGTTATGAATAAAAACTCTTGAATTTTGAATACAATGCAGTGTGTTAAATGTCCAGTACGTCTCAGTAAGTCTGTGTTTTTGTTTATATTTATTAGCCTATACTAGGACATTATTACATTATTACGGATGCAAATCCTTGGCAATAAAAGTTGCAATAGAGTTTGTAATTCACTTTGCCCTTTCCTAGTTGGGTGGAAGCTCTCACATCACTTGCTCGATGGTCCTCTGGTTGGCAGCAACTACAACTGGAAGGAAAATGCGTGGACACATGTAATATGGTTTCTAATGTTTGTTGTTTCCGAAATATTTTAGTTTAGTGTAACACAACTTGCATATATTATGGCCCTTGTCCAGGTTCTAAGGCAGTTTCAACAGTAGATGGTCTGAAATGCTACTAATTCACCACACTATAACCCTGAAGGTTGGCAGACTGCAGGTCACGTACCAACGCAGAGAGTCTCACCTAGCTAGTAGCTAAAGAAAAGGCAAAGAGAGGGATTTAAGTTTAAGACTAACATTTGGAGACGAATGGACTTATTTGCATTTATAAGAACCGCAGTTGGTTTCCTAGTATGTTAAATCTGCAATGAGAGACTGTCAAACATTAAAAAGTTGTGAAGATGAAGTCAGCATCTCTTTTGAACTCTCCTGTTCAACCTGAAATGGTGCTGCATTTATGTGCTGGCACCTCAGGCAGAATTTAGGTGGAACAGGTAAATTTAAACGAGAAGCTGGAGAATAAAAAGCTGACTTCAGCCTCATAAAACAGTCGAACGTTGAGAGATATTTTACAAGAAACTGTTCTACTTTTGTAAAAAAGTTCTCTGGTGGAGATGGGAGGAAAGCGGCTATCGCTAAGGCTTAAAGCAAATACTAGGACATTAACACATACTGAGACATACTGGGCATAAAATGTTGTGGCTCCCAAGGTGGTTTGATTTTTGTTGAAAGGACAAAATGGCTCTTCTTATCATTTGGGTTTTCGCCTCCTGACCTAATCTGGCCTTTAATGCAGAGGGTTTCTTGCCCATTCAGTTGTGGTTTTGTGCCGCCACAGACTGTCCGGGTGCTGCACTTCCACACTTCCAAGTTCCGCCTTTTGCATTCCATCAACATTACATTATAAATTTGAATGTTGAATGTAGATTTTTGACATTTGTGAATCATTCACGTCTGCATCGCGATACATCTAAGAATCGACCACCCCTAGTAATCATATACAGCAATAAAGCTCCCATTTTGCATGATAGGTGTGTTGTAATAAAAATATGTATTTTTTTTTACAAAATTGGTGGGAAAGGATTATTTGGTCCTAAATTAATATTTTATACAATTTATTTTATACATATGGAAATGTAAATGTCATGGGACATAAGCAGGTTTGTAGAGTGTATATATTTATAAGAATTGTGTTAAATACTCAGTTTGGTTAAGTATATCTCAAAATTAATCCAGCCAATGTGACCATCATGACAGAATGAACGGAAGCCTTAAAGGGATTGTACATACTAAAGGCTTATGCCTTGCTCATGGGTCTGGTATACATCCTCAATCTAAGCTACCAGGACAACTGTAGCACACATTTCAAAAGTTGTTATTTGACCTGGATGGACTGAAAGCTAGTCGAAAAGTAGCATCTCTTATAAACTGATACCTAAAAGATGTACAAATGTATTGTGACTTGTTGGTATTTCATAGTGAAGTTGTAACTAATAGATATATAACTTTTATTTGAAATGTTAATGTGCCTTTTGGCAATGCCCCCTTTTTTGAGTGTATTTGATCATGTTAATTGAAGAATTTCACTTGACAAATATTTGCAAAATTGTTTTTAAAACTCAATTCACATGTAATTATTTATTTTTTATTCCTGCAGTAAGGTTGTAAGCTTTTTTGTAAATTTGAATGAGAAATTATGCCTAAAAAGGGTGAATATACTTTCTCGAAAAATTTTATAGTGTTATTTTTGCATTTACATTGTATTGGAAAGGTTAAAAGTGCTGGACATCCCTGAAGTTCGGTTCAGTTGCTTATAGGGGTGGGAATCTTTAGGTACCTCACGATTCGATTCCATTATGATTCAGAGGGCTGCGATGCAATTATAAAATGGTTATCGATGCATCTCGATGCAACTGTTGTTTTTCTATACATCATTTCCATTTTCTCACTGTCTGAGGACTTGGTAGTTTTAAAGCAAAGTATTTGTAATGATCCATAGTGAATTTACTTCCAATATCTTTTATTAATTAATCAAATGGAAGTGATGTGGCAAGTGAGCAAGAAGGTGCAGTTACGGTGAAATAAGATCCAGTGGTGATGGATGACCACGCAGCACGTTACAGCCATGCTACCCGTTTTCTTTAGTGATTTTATAACTTCGGTTTTGGTCTCGTTGTAGAGAGTGAACAACATAGTGTGAAAGCCCTGTTTCGCAACGACTGAGAATTGGCATGCAGACTGCAGGTCACCTAGCAACGATGCGTTATTCACATTTATAAGCAGTGCAGTTGGTTTCCTGACAAGTTAAATCTGCAACGAGAGACTGTCACACACTAAAAAGTTTCTAAGATGAACTCGCTTCTCTTTTGAATTTTCCTGTTCCATCTTAAATGGTGCAGCAATTACATTCGGCGCCTCAGGCAGAATTTAAGGTGGAATGGGAAAATTCGAACAAGAAGCTGGAGAATAAGAAGTCACTTCAGCCTCGTAAAACAGTCGAACACTGACATTTTACAATAAATTGATCTAGTTTTGAGGAAAAGTTTCCTGAGGGAAAGGGGAGGAAAGTGGTTGTAGCTAAAGGCTTAAAGCAGAGTAAAGTAAGTCTTCGCTCTCGTTTATATCGTTAGGCTACTACACTAGGACATTATCACATACTGACACATACTGGACATTAAAGGTTGTGGCTCCCAAGGTGGTTAGATTTTTATTGAAAGGACAAAATGGCTCTTCTTAACATTTGTGGTGTGACTCCTGACCTAATCTGGCTTTTAATGCAGAAGGAGCCGGTCAGATTTCTCGCTCATCCAGCAGTGTTTTTGTTATGTGCCCTCACAGACTGTCCAGACGCTGCACTTTCACACTTCCAAGTTCTGCCTTTTGCGTTCCGTCAACATCACGTTATAAATTAAATATAATCTATATAATATAATCAAAATCTAATTTGACATTTATGAATCGATTCAGAATCATTCACGTCCGCATCACGATGCATCTAAGAATCGATTTTTCTCGCACCCCTAGTTGCTTATGTGTCAATAAGGGACCTTTATATTTACATTGAACTAACAAGTTTAATAATGATTGAGTTGCCGTTTTTTTATTATATAATTTCACCAAAGCTTTTTTATGTAATAAAAAAGATTAACAGTCTTTTTTGTTAAGTGCTGAAGTCTTACTTACAAGATGCTGCTGCCACCTCAACACACATACTCAACAGTCTGGGGAACACATACTCAACAGTCTGGGGAACTGGACTCTGTTGAGGGCCAAAATGCTACATTAAAAGACTTTTAAAAGGCTTGTTTTATGTGGCATTACTATAACCCACTTAGGTTGGGCTGAAATAATGTGAGAAAGTGAAATTCATCCTAAGCTAAATTAATTCTTGTAACATCATGATGATGATGACATTTATTGCATTTTTTTAAAAGTGTTAGAAATGAACATTTATTGGGTAGCGCTTTATTTTACAATACGGTAAGTAATTTATCAGGGAAATATTTACAGGTATTTTTCTGGCACATATTTTACAAGTACGTAGTACGTGTCAGGCATGTACAAGAGTGCTTACTCAGAATGTACTTGTAAATATGTGGTATGTACAAATAATAAATTGGTGGTGCATATATTGTAAGTTTAATTTGTAACTAACACAAATAATATGAGAACCATGAGGTAGATTTCAGCGTTTAATGTTAAAAAGTTACATGATAATGACAACTACCAAACTGCTTCCGGAAGTACATGTTTATATGTACAAGCAACAATGGTGTAAAAATTGCACTGTACCTCTTTAAGTCTAGTACAGTATTAAATTCCATATTAACTGGTACATTTAATGGTAAGTTCTCTGTAATATTATGGAAACAGGACTGTGGAATACTGGATTGAAGTGTTTCGGACTGTACTCAGTTATTCAGCAATAACAGCCCATCCAGTGCAGTGTAGTACTCCTGTCTTCTTCTTCTGGGTTTCCCTGTGTGTGAAATTTCTTTTCGTAGGATACACTCAGAGAACTTGTAGAGAGGAGAATTACCACTGTGTAATGTCTTCCAGGTTTCTCAAACACTAGAGGGTGCTCCTGAGTGAGTCCAAAATGAATGGGTTAAAATGGAGCATTGAGCAAAATCATAGTTTATGAATGCTCATAAAACAATTTTAATGTAAAAGAATACATTTATTTTCTGAACACAGAACAGCATAAAACATTTTAGCACCTCTGTTATAATGTTAAGAGAAACTTGAGTTATAGGAATTTAAAATGGCGCCTCATGCACATTCATGATGTCAGTGAGCACGAACAGCCAATGACCTGCTTTGGTTGCCAACCAATCAGAATTCAGTAGCAGTAATGTTTGCATCCCGCTGCCCAAAACCTGTTTGCTGTAGAAAAAAGGAAACATACAGGTGAGTTTTCGGTGCTTTTTTAGTGACATACATACTTCTACTTTCTAAAATGAAAGGAAAGTGATTATAAACTATTTAAACTTTTTGATTTTATCTGTTTAGCTCCATTCACCCCCATTCACTGAAGACTCACTTGTGGGCACCCTCTGTTGTTTTGCAGTCATGTTTTTGATATAATGTTGTAAATAGGAAGAGAACACAGAAGTGCCGTCTCATTGGCTTCACACGCAATGCTATCTGATTGGCCAAACAGAACGTGGCTCTGCTGAGGAAGAGTTGACACTAATGGCAGTCACAAATGCCACAAGCTTTATAACCACATCCAACTAATATACTGTGAAAATTATGCAAAAATCCTGTTTAATATGCAACAAACTCTGGAAAACTTATAGTTAAAAGAATAGTACAGGCAACTAAGCTATTGCCGAGGTAACTATGTAATCATTTTGATAACTCTACTTGGACTTTCAGTGTTTTGCCAGCACCAAGCTAACAGCAGTGTACATTCATTTTTCACAGGGTGAAAACATTAGGCATCTCTACCTTAAACACTAACGACTGAATTTCTTTACTTTGCCTGCTGTATCAAATCCATCAGTTTTTGGTGACCTATTGAAGGATGGCTAAAAACAAACAGGCTACCCTAACAGAGCTCATCCAGAAAACATGTATACATTTAGATGTCCTAAAGTCACTGAGGGTATAGTACATCTCAGCTCAGTGTAGCATGTTTTTAATAGTGTCAAGAAATATTATTATTAGACTATAAGTTATAATGAATGATTATTATTAGACTAGTAGCAATTTCTTTTGGTGACATCACTGTAGTGGACCATCAGCATGCAGGCACTTTGGGCAAATTCAATTTAAACAGTTTCTTTCACAAACCCAGGTATATATCAACTATATACAAGATTATGATGTGAAGACAAGTACCTTGAAAACTTAAGGAAACTGTATAAAATGCTGCTTAATTGCTACAATTAAAAGCTAAACGTTTTGAATTTGATTCTGTTTGCCTTTTCACTGCGTAGTTGTTCAATGTATGTTTTGAGAAAGCTTGAGAAGGCAACGTTTTTAAGGATTACCTCTTGAAATTTTAATCAGGCTTTTGGGTGCGCTGTATTGTTTAATTTTTCTCCTTGGGGTTAAGTCAGCATATTACAAGAGGCTTTCTAAATTTGTGCACTGTACTTAGAGGAACTATTTTTCTTTTGTGTGATTGGTCATTTTTCCAAATTTGAGCTGTTCCAACTGTTATTGCTTTCAAAAATAATATCAATATTTGAATTTGGAGAGAGGGATACTTGTGCCAAATACAGATGATAGAGATGTGTGAGACAATCTTAAACATTCTGATTCTTTTGAAACTATTCTTTTCAAGGCAGAGGTTCCCAAAATGAAAGTTCGAAATGCATGTTCTCTGCATCATCATGGACTGGATTAAGCTCACTCCATTCAGAATTACTCCTCTACTCCTTCTGGATACAACAATCCTGTTGAACACGTGTTTCTTGTGTGTAACTTACAAAGCACTAAAATCTAAAGACTGTAAATTAAAGATTTAAAACTGAGAATTGTAACATTTGTCAGTATCATTTGGGAAAGCGTTTAAAGGAAGGATGGAGAGAGAAAGAGAAGAGATTAGTTGTTGGACTTTTTGGCATTATGACCCTTTTTGTTACCTTAATCCAACTGAAGCTTCCTGTTTGAGGATGCATATGTATGTTTATATATTTTGCTTTCAGTCGAAGTGCCCCCCTCCCAAACTTTCATAAATGTATGGTTTTTTGTTGGTTTTGTTTATTGCTTGCTTACATAAAAATGTTCAAATACAGCATGCATATTTAATGTGTCAATCTGATGAAATGAAAATGATCAATGAAAATTGATTCTGGATAATGGACAAAAGTGCTTCAGGCCATGTCAACCATTGTCTAGAGAGCAAGAAGCCTGGTGAGAAGTTCAGTACTGTGGGGAGGAGAACCTCTGGTGGTGATATGCAGGTTTAGCAGTCATATGACATATATGCTGTGTGATAGACCACTTCAAGTACACAGCCTTTTTTCTACACCCTTTGTCCATTATGTCAGCTCTGCTGATCATAATAATCAATCAGTCAAATATTTACGTACCACTTTTCTTAGAAGCAGTTACAAATTGGCATACAGACAAAGGCCCAGAAAACAGAGTGAAACATAAGAACATTTAAGAACAGTTAAGAACATTAAAAAGCTACACTCGGGTAAAAGTTAAAATAAAAAAATATAAAATAAAAACAACTAATTAAGACAATAATAATGATAAAATATGATGATAAAAAGGAATACAATATTAGAGTAATTAATAAACATTCATTAAATTTCTAATCAAAATAATACTAAAATAAAATGAAAATTGCAAAGTACAGTGGATTAATAATAATAATAACATTATTATTAATAATAATAATAATAATAATAATAATAATAATAATAACTAGAAAGGGAAAGTTCGTGAACAAACTTTAAATTGGCTTGAAAAAGCCAGTTAATAACGTTAAAATGTTAAAATGGTTGAAAACTGTTGATACTTGTTAAAATGTTGCTAAAATGTTCCTAAGCAGAAGCTGAAGTATCTGTCGTGGATGGTAATTCATTGCTAGGTGCTACCGTGAATGAAGTTCCACCTTAAATTCTGTGCTACCTTAAATTTAGTGCTACCTTAAACTCTGTGCCACCTTAAATTTAGTGCTACCTTAAACTCTGTGCCACCTTAAATTTAGTGCTATAGTAATTGCAGTTTCACTTTAAATTCTGTGCCACCTTAATTTAGGTGCTACATTGAAGAGAATTCCACCTTAAATTCTGTGCCACTTTAAATTGAGTGCTATGTAAATTGCAGTTCTACCTTAAATTCTGTGCCACCTTAATTTAAGTGCTACATTGAAGAGAATTCCACCTTAAATTCTGTGCCACTTTAAATTAAGTGCTATGTAAATTGCAGTTCTACCTTAAATTTGGTGCCACCTTAAATTTGGTGCTACCTTAAGGAGAGTTCCACCTTAAATTCTGTGCCACCTTAAATTTAGTGCTATGTTAATTGCAGTGCCACCTTAAAGAGAGTTCCATCTTAATATCTGTGCCTCCTTAAATTTAGTGCTATGTTAAGTTCCACCTTAAATTCAGTGGTAACATAAATGCAGTTCCACCTTAATTTCAGTGTCAGCGTAAACTCAGAGCTACCTTAAAGAATTTCCACCTTAAATTCAGTGCTACCTAAGTGCAATTCCACCTTAAAAGCAGTTCCACCTTAAAAAAAATCATTATGTGTGCTGATACTGCTGTACATCCAGCATGTGAAACTTTATATTCTGTGTGGGAGTGTGTGTGTGGAACTTAATAAACTTAATAATAATAATAATAAAACTGGAATAAGTTAAAGGATTATGAAGTAAAGGCAGTGTTGAAAAAGTAAGTCTTAAGTTTACAGACTGTGCTGCCCTAAGGTACTCTCTATATCAAAGGCAAGGGCCATATATGCTAAAAGCCGCCTCTTCATATGTTTTTGTTTGTGCCCTGGGAACTGTGAGTACAATAGTGACAGAGTGATGGATAGATCTGTTCGGTACTTAAAACTGAATTATGTCAAACATATTTGGAGCCCAGTCCACAAATAGATTTAAAAACAAATAGAAGTATTTTAAAATCAGTTCTAAACCAGTAGAGGGACATTAGAATGGTAGTAATATGGGCTGTCTTCTTGGTCTCATACTGCAATTTTACATTTGTTTCAAAGTGAAACTCCACTTGTGGAGTTTCAGTGGTTTTCCACTTTGTTTTTGTGGTATGAAGTTGTACTACCTTAAATATATTATGCTATTTATTTTACTTAATAAACATAAATAAAGATAAAAAAATAAACATTGTGTAAAGATATTTGTGGTGTGGTGTTTATTTCTGAACTAATTTCTGAGTATTTTAGTGATAGATTCGGTGCAGTTAGCCACATTTTTTGAAGTTTTCTCCTGCTGTGAGATGAACTAACTGAGAAAACAAGAATAGAAGAATAATGTTAGCATTTTACAGCTCCAATACCAATAGCCTACTGTGTCTGTACAATGTACTTGACCATTTAAAGACATAACAAGTAAAAACAAAGTAGAAACAAATAAAAACAAACAGAACAAATGAAGTTTGTATTTTACAGTAATAGCAATAATACATCATTTCAGCAGATCTACTTCATTGTTTTTGAGGTAACAACTACTACTATAAAACCCTAAGACTAAAAGAATTTGGGTGATATGTTGATTAAGCAGATATTGTGTTGTAAGAGCTGGAGAGCAATGGTTGACTAATTACTCACTTTTACTGCAATAGTTGCAAATTACATTTTTTTTGGTTTCAGCTGGGTATTAATAGGGAATTTGTTCCCTTTTGCTGCTATTAACAGCCTCTACTCATCTGGGAAGGCTTTACACTAGATGTTGGAACATTTTATTGTATTAAGCTATTAGTAAGATATTAGTGAATTTGATGTTGGATGATAGTTCTGTATTAGTTCAAAGGTATTCAAAGGACCTCCATCACTCAAGAGAACACATTTCCACTGCTCCACAGCTCAGCGCTGGGGAGCTTTACAGCACTCCACCCATTGCATGTGCTCAGCTTTGTTATCAAACTGAAAGTAAAAGTAAAGACAAGTCAGGGCAAGTTGGGAGGTAATGGCCCTTATTCACCAAAGTTTTGTGGAAATGAGTGCAGATTTGACTGTCCTGAATGGTGTACCAACTGATTCAGGAAACTGTTGTATGATGACAAAACAAGTGGTGATTTGGGTGCACATAAAAAAGTGGCTTCAGTACATCTAAATAAGGGCCTGCGCACAAGTACTTAATTCACATATCATTTGCAATGGACACGCCCCAGTTTGGCTTAAATATCTATATAGTGGTAATTACAATGATTGGACAAGATTAAATGTGAAATTAATAGGATACCATACACTTTAATCCAAATAAAGTGATTGTGTATGGTGATTACATTCATAACACTCGCTGTTTGAGTGATTGCAGTTTTGTACATAGCTAAGCTTATTTTAGGGAGGTAGTTATTTACTGCATCAGTAGTGTAAAGGAAAAGTCTTAAAAGAACTTATAGTCACAGCATTTGTTTAAATCAGAGTGCACACAAAAAATAAGCAGATCTTACGTCTGGTCTCTGAAAAATTAGGCCAAACTATTGTAGAAGTCAAAATAGGTAATAACATAAAATGTAATAACATAAATTGTTCCATAACTTTTGTACGAAACACATTTTTGAAATTAAAGTGTCAGTTTTGTTAATTAATGAAAAGTTTTTTTGGGAGTGTATGTAGTAATTATGTAGTGTACTTAAATTATTATTATTATTATTATTATTATTATTATTATTATTATTATTGTTGTTGTTGTTTTGTTGTTGTTGTTTTTGCAAAAGTAACATGAATAAGAATTTAAAGCAAATTAAAGAGCAGTCAAAATTTAATTTGAGTGTAATTGAGTATTAGGTATGACAGATGTGGATGAACATCTGCTGAGCTGCAAAACTCACATGCAAACTCATCTTCAGCAAGATGGATATAAATTCTAGTCAGTGACCTACAGACCTCCATGACCTATAGACAAACTGAACACCAATAAGTCTCCCATGTAGTCTAATAGCTGTCAGTGCCACTGCTATATTCAGAATAGTCTGTGATCCAAATAATACCTAGGCAGTGGTGGTCCTACTGTAGTCCTTTCCCACTGATGGATGGGATCTATCTAAAACACTAAAATGCAGTGCAGTGCAGTCAATGTCCTGGACAAGAACTTGATATTAGAGCAAGCAGTGTTTGATTTAAGTGGACACCAACCTCCTTAAACAATAAATGTAAAGAAAAAAAAAAAACTTTCCCTCTGTCCTCCTCTATCTTCTTTGGAATAACAATCATTATATGTATTCTCGTAAGATGGCTGGTAACAATCTTTTAATTCCATGCCATATTTGAGGTTTGTATAGTTTACTTGTGTATTGTATCTTCACATTAAGCCAGTAAGTCAGGATGAGGGCAATACACACACTAAGTAAGATTAGTAATGTCAATATGTGAACTTTAAATTGGTAATTTCCATATTTTACTTTTTTTAGAGCATTTTGTTGTTTGACTACTGATGAATGAATGTGAATTAACAGTGTACATTCAGCTGCACTTACATACATACATACAAACAACATCTGAAAAGATTTATATTCTTTTAGAAATTATTTATATGTTAATTGTTTAATAACCAATAGAAGTAGAAAAGAAAGAAATGAACTAAAAGTGTACCCCTTTGCCATGTACCCATGGACTAATTCTTGGCCACCAGAGGTCACTGTTACTTCAGTATTGATGTCCATGCCTGTTTTAAATAATGCCTGTTTATTAAGCCACATTCATGAAACACGAGCAGCCAAAATTAAAACATGCAACTGGAATTCCTAAAAAGCATACAAATGTCTTTTGTTGACTAAGGAAAATTAACATGACTACAGCCATCAACAAATTAATGTTAGTTAAAGTGAAAGTAAACTTAGCCTTTAATATAAAAGTACAGATGTGTTCTGTTCAGGTTTTATTTCAGCCAATTACTCAAAGCGCACTTTTATAGCATACAGATGGCTGTACTAATTGAGTACAATAAAATATGTGATTTTATAAAAAAAACAATTGGTCAAGGTTCCCTATAGTTTTTTTAATCTAGGTTGAGGTACTCAGGCTGTGATTAGTCCTTCGATTTGCACCAGATCTTAGAAAATAATGTTTAGAGTATAAGAGTGCAAGTTAAATCAATTTTATCAGAAATTCTCATTTTAACAGATTAAACATCCCTGAGATAGAAATAAAAAGCTATGGTGGACTGCTGATTGTTGTAAACATTTACACAATGATATTGCCAGAATATGATAGGTATGCAGTGCAAAAGAAATGGTCTATAGGTTAAACTTTGGTAAACATGTTAGAAGTTTATGCAGGGAATTTGCAATCAAGCTAGTGTGTAGTTAACTATAAATTCACATTTTTTTTTTACATTCAAATTTCCTATCATGAAGGTTAACTCTTCAGAATTACAAATTGGGAATCTTGGGATGTTTTCTTTAAATTTCATGTACTGATCTAGAAGAAGAATTAATCTGCCTTTGAGAACTCATATTAATTGCAAAACACAGAAAAATATCACATGCCTGGATAAATGTCACTGTATTATTTTTCAAGTTTAAACTGTACTCTTTTCTATGTTGGATATACTGTTATTACACATTTTAAAGTGATACTGATTATTCATGAATAGTCTATGTTTTGTTGCACATGCTGTGTGTCCTTGATATGGATTTCAAGACTAACAGAAGTCATTTCTTGTAATTATGTAACTGTATATGCATATAATGATATTAAATTAAATTTGTTCTTGAAATAAGTAATTCAGAACAAGAGCCCAGTAATAAGCATCATGAAATTGCATGTTTTTAATACTTATAGTCAGGAAACATAATTGCATGACTCTTCCATTACAATTGTATTTTTTAATATGAATTAATTCTACACACACCCTGTTCTCTCTCCTGAATCTGTTTTAAAACTTTTGGTCATGAAAAGGTACAAAAATTAACCTTTTACCTGAGAAAAACATATGTAACTTACAGTTTATTGCCAAAAGTATTTGCTCGTCTGCCTTCACACGCAGATGAAACTGAGTGAGATCCCATTCTTAATCCATAGGGTTTAATATAGGGTTTAATCCTTTGCAGCTGTAACAGCTTCAACTCTGCTGGGAAAGCTTTCCACAAGGGTTAGGAGTGTATTTATGGGAATTTTTGACCATTCTTCCAGAAGTGCATTTGTGAGCTCAGACACTGATGTTGGATGAGAAGGCCTGGCTTTTATTCTCCGCTCTAATTCATCCCAAAGGTGTTCTATCGGGTTGAGGTCAGGACTCTGTGCAGGCCAGTCAAGTTCTTCCACACCAAACTCGCTCATCCATATCTTTATGGACCTTGCTTTTTGCACTGGTGCGCAGTCATGTTGGAACAGAAAGGGGCCATCCCCAAACTGTTCCCACAAAGTTGGAGCATGAAATTGTCCAAAATGTCTTGGTCTGCTGAAGCACTAAGAGTTCCTTTCACTGGAACTAAGGGGCTGAGCCCAACTCCTGAAAAACAACCCCACACCATAATCCCCCCTCCACCAAATTTTACACTTGGCACAATGCAGTCAGACAAGTACCGTTCTCCGAACCGCCAAACCCAGAGTCATCCATCAGATTGCCAGATGGAGAAGCGTGATTTGTTACTCCAGAGAACACGTCTCCACTGCTCTAGAGTCCAGTGGCGGCGCTTTACACCACTGCATTCGATGCTGTGCATTGTGCTTAGTGATGTAAGGCTTGGATGCAGCTGCTCGGCCATGGAAACCCATTCCATG
This sequence comes from Colossoma macropomum, assembly GCF_904425465.1. NCBI lineage: Eukaryota > Metazoa > Chordata > Actinopteri > Characiformes > Serrasalmidae > Colossoma > Colossoma macropomum. Next base: position 48,015 of record NW_023494897.1, on the reverse strand, counting down.
AAGCTCTCTACGCTGTTCTTGAGCTAATCTGAAGGCCACATGAAGTTTGGATGTCTGTAGCGATTGACTCTGCAGAAAGTTGCCGACCTCTGCGCACTATGCGCCTCAGCATCCGCTGACCCCGCTCTGTCATTTTACGTGGCCGACCACTTCGTGGCTGAGTTGCTGTCGTTCCCAATCACTTCCACTTTGTTATAATACCACTGACAGTTGCCTGTGGAATATTTAGTAGCAAGGAAATTTCATGACTGGACTTGTTGCACACATGGCATCCTATCACAGTACCATGCTGGAATTCACTGAGCTCCTGAGAGCGACCCCTTCTTTCACAAATGTTTGTAGAAGCAGTCTGCATGCCTAGGTGCTTGGGTTTATACACCTGTGGCCATGGAAGTTATTGGAACACCTGAATTCAATGATTTGGATGGGTGATTGAATACTTTTGGAAATATAGTGTAAGTAGTTGGACCTTATTGTTGCATCTTTAGGGTACATTTGCATTGTTTGTACCTTGCTGAATGAAAAATGTACTTGCACATTCCCTTTTTCTTATAGTGTCCTCCTTTTAAGTAAATATCCATTACGTTAATTTATAAATATAAAGAAATATGATGCAAGTTAAAATGAACTTGATTTGCATTTTATTTCTTCAAATCATTTATGCCTAACAGTGAAAAGGAAAACTTGGAAGCCGAGTTAACAAACATTCAGCTGATCCATCCAGAGCTCAGACGTGTCAGAATTCTGCTGCATGGACCAGTAGGAGCAGGAAAATCCTGCTTCATAAACTCAGTGCAAAGCATCTTCCATGGAGAGATTAAAACCAAAGCATTTGAACAAGCAAATGCCAAAAAAAGCTGCACAAAAACAGTGAGTATATTTATAAATAAGTCTCTATAAAAGAAGCAAACATGCAATGTATGTCATTTCTAAATCACACGGCAATAAGATATTGATCACCAAGCAGTTGATTTGTGAGGTGGGTGGTGTCTTCAATGATGGTGTGAGATTTCCTTAATATGTCTTGTGTAGTTGAAAGTAAAACTCACACTGAGTTGAAAACAATCCAATTTGGCCAACCCAGCCAGCTGCATGGCTGGGTCAGTATCAGACAGAATACATGCTGAGTTCATCTACGCCAGCAAAATGGGATGGTCAATTCCACAAGGTAGGCTATTCCAAACCATGAAGAGTGGTGAGAGCGGTGACATTAAATTACTGTGTTTTATTAACCTGGATTGGGGCCTTGCCGTGGTGGAAGGGCTTGTGTGGTCTAGGGATCTAGGGAGCAGTATGATCCTGGTAGGGTCTCCCAAAGCGAACAGGTCTGCAGTGAAGACCCAGACTAACTCAATCCAAAAATCCTCCATTAATAAGGGACAGAAGAAATCATGTACCGTGCCTGGAAAAGGGTTACCAGGACTACCACTGGAGCCAGGCATGGGGGTAGTGTTTCTTGGCGAGTACCTGGTGGCCGGGCAGCCCAAACAACGCGGGGGGGACCATGGAATCTAAAGGGACCCTGTTCAAAACCTCCATTGTGGAAGCTGCTAGGGGTAGCTGTGGCCAAAAGCTTGTTGGTTCCTGTCAGGGCAGTGACCCAAGAACCCCTGGTGGACACAGGTGGTAAGGGAGGCCGTCAAACTGAAGAAAGAGGTCTTTAGGGACTGGATGGCCCGGAAGACTCCCAGCTCAGGAGACAGGTACCGACAGGCAAAAAGACGGCAGTGGCAGCAGTGGCAGAAGCAAAATCCAGGGCATGGGAGGAGTTTGACAAGGCCATGGGAAAAAACTTTCAAGGTGGTTCTGGACAACTATCCGATGACTCAGGAGCAGTCAGAGTGGCTTTGCCCAAGCTATATTCGGCAGGGGTGGAGAAACACTTTGAGGAACTCCTTAATCTGAGAGACATGCCTCCCTCATGAGAGTCAGGGCCAGAGGCTTCTGGCGTGCCAGGCTCGATCTCCCTGGTGGAGGTCATTGAGGTAGTCGGCAAGCTCCTCAGTGGCAAGGCACGGGGGTGGATGAGATTCACCTAGAAATGCTCTGGATGTTGTGGGGCTGTCATGACTGACACTCCTCTGCAATGTCACATGGAACAGTACCTTTGGTATATCAGACGGGGGTGGTGGTCCCTAATTTTAAGAAAGGGGACCAGAGGTTGTGGAGGTTATTTGTGGAGGCCAGAGGGTGGCATCTCTGCTATTTGCAGATGATGTTGTCCTTTTCGCTGGATTGCATAGATGCCTCCAGCACTCACTGGAGTGGTGAAGTGGTTGGTATGTGGATGAGCACCTCCAAGTCTGAGTCCATGGTCTTAGCCCAAAAAGGATGGTTTGCCCACTCCAGGTAAGTGGAAAGGACCTGCCCCAGGTGAAGGAGTTTAAGTATCTTGCTTGGTCATCCTGGAGGATCTCAGAGTAGAGCCACTACCCCTTTTGCATTGAGAGAATCCAGCTGAGGTGGCTCAGGGATTATGTCTCCAAGATGGCCTGGGAGTGGCTTGGGGTCCCACTGAATGAGCTGGAGGAAGTTGCAGGGGACAGGGTCATCAGGGATTCTACGAATGTACAAATAGGTTAAAGATGATGATGATTTGTAAATCTTTTAACATCTTTAGGCCAGTGTTGATTGCTTTTCCCTTCACAGTACAAAGCCTACACCATTACCAACAGAAACTCCAAGACTCTGCCATTTGTCTTCAATGATGTTATGGGTCTGGAACAAAAAGAAGAGGATGGAATTCATCCTGATGATATTCATAATGCATTGCTGGGCCATATAGAAGATGGCTACAAGGTAGATATGTGGACAAAACTTAATTTTGACTTTTGGTTTCACCCCCATCACTATGATTTTGAAATGTTCAAATTGAAAGCAATTGTAAAGTATTGTAGCCTTTTAAATTTAATAATTAAATAATAATTAAATCTTTTGATACATCAGGGAAGGATTTCTTGAGGGACACATTGCAGGCCCATTAAATCTATTCAAAATTCACTTCCTCTTTCTCCTTCTCTCTCTCTCTTTCTCTCTCTCTCTCTCTCTCTCTCTCTCTCTCTCTCTCTCTTTCTCTCTTCAGTTTAATCCTACTTCTCCCCTGAGTGATAAAGATCCAGGCTACATCAGAGAACCTACTCTGATGGACAAAGTTCACTGTCTGGTGGGTGTTGTGCCTGCAAGCTCCATCTCACGAATGGACAGTGGTATCATCGACAAGATGGAAGTCATTAGGAAGAAAGCCATTAGCCTGGGTGAGTTTTGGAATGTACACATGGCTGAAAATGAAATGAAATAGCTGGCTTTTTCGTGGTGGAATTGGCTTAATGGTTTTCAATAGAGACCAGTAGTTTCCTGTAGAACTCATTAAATTAAATATAAACTGGTCGCCTGTTAAACCATTGTGATGTCAAACCAAAAAAATCCAAAACACACTACAAATCCATCAGGAGCCAACAGAAACACAATAGTTTGTATGGGTTTTTCAAAAGGTTTTTGTATTTTATTTGGAAGGGTGGGTAAATAAATAAATAAATAAAGAGCATGACACACTACTAACATTCAGTCAAAAGGCTGTATTACTGTACCCATCATTTTTGGTAGTTAGTGTTGAAATGGCCTTAAAGTAGCTGAAGAATGCTTGACTGACTTGTTCAGGACTTGAAAATTAGGACTTGGGACTTAACTTGAGACTTGCCTGCTTTGACTTGGGACTCAACTTGAGACTCGCCTGTGTGGACTTGGGACTCAACTTGAGACTTGCCTGTACTGACTCGGAACTTGAATTGAGACTTGACTGATTTGACTTGGAGCCTGACTCTGGACTCAAGTGTCAAGACTTGCATGTGCAAGACTTACTTGTTACTTGCAATTTAGCGACTTCTTTCCACCTCTGCAAGGCTGAGTAATCAGAGAGTGTGGGTGCCTGCACCCCAGAACTGTCTTTGAAAAAGTGTGGTGCATTATGAAGTGCAAAATGCAACGGCAAAGGCCCCATGCAGTTGACATAGGCTTGACATAATATTCCACTTTCAGAACTGGATCAATTGGTGTCTTCAGCCCCTATTGATTATTAAGTACTGTTAAAATGAAAGGTTATGTAACACAGTGGTAAACATGCTCCTGCCCCAACTTATAATATGTGTAAACCTGGAATGAGCATATATTTGAAAAAAAAGGTCAGAGAGTAAAACATAAAAAAAGTGTTTCTGTACTGTGTTCAATTTAATACAGATCAAACAGAATGTTACTAGTATGTTTCTCAATTCTTCTTGAATTTCTAGTCAACTGGTGCCTTAACTTAAAAAAAGTGAGTAGCTGTGCTGCAATAGAATTTTTGAGTTCTTTTAACAAATCAAAATATAACACAACAAAATTCTGTATTACTTTCTGTTGAACTATTTTTTTGTGCACATCAGGCATCCCTCATGTGGTTGTTATGACGAAGGTTGATGACGATGTCTGTCCACTGGTCAACAAAGACCTAACACAGATCTACGGAAGCAGAAAAATCAAAGAGAAGGTTCGTCATCATTTTCTGATTTATCTGTGTGATAATGTACGTTCTCCTTAGGTATACTTGGTTGTTATAGGTAAGAAATAATTTCTGAGCACATCTTACAGCACTTATAAAGTCCATAGCTGGATTTGTTTCGTTTTGTCTTAGAATCATCATATTTCATTTTGTTTGTGTTCAGATGCAGGACTGCAGCAACAGACTTGGTCCACCCATGAAATGCATCTTCCCTGTGAGCAACTATCATGAGGAGAATAAAACTAATAAAACCAAAGATGTTCTCATCCTAACGGCATTATTGCAGATTGTAAAATTCGCTAAAGATTACGTGGAAGAATACCACACAACTCATGAGTAATCTGCATTCTAACTTCTCTGGGATTGTAGCCTCTCTCTCTCTCTCTTCTGTGTAGCTTTCCACTTTGCTGTTGCTTTTGTTAGTATCTCTTGCACAAGCAGTGTCCAGCGTAGTGTGCCAAATTACTGATATTGCTGCCTCAGTGCTGTTTTGCTTGTAAACTTTAGTTTCATCAAGACAAAACTGTGTACATCATCACTGCCAGAACAAAATTATGTTTCTATTTTGTCATTTAAAAAAAAATAACTTTTTAAGATAAAACAACAGCTTTCCTTTGCATTGTGTCAGAATTTCATGATGAGCAGACCAATAGAAATTCTCCAAAATTACTTGGAAAAACTCATTACGTGAACATACTTTAAAACATAGAACATTACCATTGGAAATTGCCATTTTGGAGATACAAGGTTTTGTTTGAACAGCGAGGATATATCTATTTGCAGATACTCAAAAAAGCATGATCAGTGTATGTGTGTATATATATATATATATATATATATATATATATATATATATATGGGGACCATCTGTATTATGAATTTGTATTTTATATTTATATTCCATCTGTACTTAAACTGTGACCTTTATATGTTATAGGGCCCATATTCCATTTTTTCTCCAATGCTTTTTCTATAACCCATTAATCCATTCTAGATGTTCCACTAGCTGAAATTACTTTTAAATGAAATTAAATATGGATATAGAGATCTGTTGTCTGATGGTGTCATTGAATGCAAAGAATCTTCCTGTTTCCATGTTATGTTAATATGTCTTCAAATGAGGGACCGTGTATCAAATGAGCTGGGATTTCAGTATGGTTCACTCAATACCCTCATATTGAAGCAGACACATGATAATTTAGTCACAAGCCAGAATTTAATTTCAGATCATTTCAGGTTATTGTTCTCATTGGTGATGATTGGGGGTTTGTGTTCAGTATGTTCACACTAAAAGTTAACTCTTGGGTGTTTGGCAAAGTGGTTGATATCACTTAATTGGAAAAAAATCTTAATTGCCTAATGAAACATATAATTAAATTGCAATTTCAAAACATTTAAATAAAATTATCAGAATTGCGAGTTGCACAAACATGCGTTTATGTTAACCTAACACAAAAATTATAGTTATTGTAACTCATGTTTTTGTTACACATTACTTAACTTTTTTAAGGCAACCAGTTTTCTCTAAGTAAATTCCACTTAGCTGGGCTTACAGTGCAGTTCAAGAGAAACTTTTGTAAAGAGCACTCATGAAGGAAAATTAAACTGCAGGTTCATTATGATTTTCTCAAAGAGCAGATCTCCACCTAGAGTAATGTTATGAAAAATCCAGACTTTGGTATTATCTTTGTGTTTAGTAATTACACTCTCTTTATTCCACCATAGACCGACTGATCAACTCTAACTTTTTTTTGCTAATGTGGGACATTTGAAAAGAGTTTGCCACTCATTTTCAAAATAAAACCTGCCTTGATAAGACAGAGCGTAGCTCAGCCAACTGAAACAAGCTATTACAACTTTCCCGGTAAGCCACCTACATCAGTAATGATGTCTTACTCTGTTGGTAATTATCATGAGCTTATAAGTGTTATAAACAAACTGAGCTCATCCACATGTGACCTTGACCCTGTCCCTACTTCACTCCTTTAACTATTGTAAACTCTTCTTGGTCAACAGGTGCTTTTCCAGATGCTTTTAAAACTGCCCTCTACTAGAATAACATGGATCTTTCCATACTAAATAATTTTAGACCATTTTCAAACCTTCCTTTTTTAGTGTTGGAAGTGTTTTTTAAAGCTGTTTTCAAGTAATTAAATGTTTATCTAATGTAAAACAGGTTATATGACAAGTTTCACCTCCTTGTTTCTATGCTCATTGTCCATTTTATCAGCTCCACTTACTATATAGGTGCACTTTGTAGTTCTACAATTAGAGACTGTAGTTCATCTGTTTCCCTGCATACTTTGTTAGCCCCCTTTTACCCTGTTCCTCAGTGGTCAAGACCCCAGTGGACCCTCACAGAGCAGGTACTATTTGGGTGGTGGATCATTCTCAGCACTGCAATAACACTGATGTGGTGGTGGTGTTTTAGTGTGTGTTGTGCTGATACGAGTGGATCAGACACAGCACGGCCAAGCTGTGAGCTGGGAGTGGTGACTAGGAGGCAGAGCAGCGAGCTCTTGTTCCCTCTCTTGCTGCCCTTAACGAGAGCCAAATGATACCTATCTGGCTGGCAGCGTGAGCACCTTTTAAAAAGAGCTGAGAGGGAACAGACTGACAGAGAGAGACGAGCAGCAGCAACAAGAGACTGACTGGAGAGCTGAAATGGTATTTTAAAGGAGTTGGTTTTGCACTGTAAATTCTTTACTACTCTTAGGGTGGGATGTTAGTGCTATTACCTAATTTACCTCTGTCATGTAGGGCTGAGAGCACTGGTGGTATATGGCTAAGCTATAGTTGTTTTTTCAATAAAGCCCAAACTTTTCTTGACACTTTTTTATATAAGCAGAATAACGATAATCATCTAATAACATCACTCGATAGTTGGTGAAATTTGCATTCCTTGTCTTACATCATTAGAATGACATAATTTAATATTTTGTCTGCTTAATTTGAATTGTTGACAGAGATTGTTCAAGTTGTGACTTCTGGTCCAATATGTCTGAACTACTTCTAAAGTGATTTATTTGGTGGGGGCACAAATTTGGCCCATTTTTTAAATTGAATGTTGCTTGAATGTTATGGTCGATGTCAATAAATGTACCTGAAGCAGATTTTCTCACTTGTGTCTATAAATAAGTAGAATGAAGGAATTTGGTAGACATCATATATTCTGTCTCTGTTCAGCCAGTCTTTGCAAAATGGCAAACGTGGCCAAAAAACTGTAGAACTCTGCAGAACTTTGTGTTATTATTTTTTAAAGGTGTTTGGAATAATTCAGAAAAAGTCTGTAAAATGACAATGTTTCTCTGTAGAACTTTTAGTGACATTTACTTTATTGAAGGTGTTTGATCGCAGTAATTAAAAAAAAAATCTGTAAAGTAACAGTTTTTATCTGCAGAACTATTTTTGCTATCACTTTAATGAAGGTGTTTGATCACAATAATTTAGGAAAAATCTGTAAAGTAACAGTTTTTATCTGCATTATTTTTTGTGCTATAACTTTAAGGTTTTTGATACCAATAATTTAGGAAAAATCTGTAAAATAACAGGTTTTATCTGCAGAACTTTTTGTGCTATCACTTTATTGAAGGTGTTTAATCATAATAATTTAGGAAAAATCTGTAAAATAACAGATCACAGTTCCGTACCCTGGCAGCTAGTAGTGGGTGGAATGAGGCTGCTCTTCTAGTAATGTTTCGCCAAGGATTGAATTCGGATATACTGAATGAGCTCGCTAATAAAGATGACGATTTGAGCCTAGATCAGCTCATCAATCTGGCTATTCGCTTGGATTATTTGCTCCACCATCGATCACAATCAAAGAACGAACAAAGGACCATATACTTTCAGCCCCACTCTCTTATTGTTTCAGCCCTGATCGATTCCGGAGTGGAAGGGAATTTCATTCATGCCCAATTGGTGGAGCAGCTTCGCATTCCAGTGGAGATCTTGAAGACAGGTGAAAGGTGGCAGCTTTGTATGGAGGTCCAGCAGGCCTGGGGATCATCTCACCAGTGCATTTCACAAAGAGACTTTATCCTTCCTAGTACTGAAACAATCAGAATTCAAGTTGATTTTAGGTCTCCCATGGCTAGAGAAACACAATCCCTCCATTTCCTGACCCGAACACACTATTCAAAGATGCAGTCCTGCATTACACCTCCCTTAATCAAGATCTCGTCCACCTCTGTAGAAAGCCCCAATGCTAACAACAATTTTGAAAGTCCCTTCTGAATGCACTGATTTGAAAGAAGTCTTCAATAAGAACAATGCCACCAAGCTACCCCCACATAGATCTTATGACTGTGCCATTGAAGTCATAGATAACCCTGTTTTTCCTAAATCTAGAATATATTCCTTGACACAAGAAGAAGAAAAAGCTCTAGACACGTACATCAATGAAGCCATAGAACAGGGATTTATTAGACCATTGACCTCTCCAGTAGCTTCTAGCTTCTTTTTCATTAAAAAGAAAAGTGATGAATTATGTGGAAGACTGCTTTTGTGACCACTAGGGGGCACTACAAATACTTGGTGATGCCTTTCAGACTCTCTATCGCCCCCTTGGTCTTTCAAGTATTTATTAATGAAGTACACGCTAGACATGCTAGGGAGATATATTATTGCATATTTAAATGACATCCTAGTGTACTCCCCTGACAAAGAATCACATGTCCAACATGTTCATGCTGTATTGAGATGTTTAATGGACAACAACTTGTATTTGAAAGGTGAAAAATGTGAGTTTCATTTACAATCAGTATCATTTTTAGGATACATTATTAGCACACAAGGAGTAATCATGGATGATCAGAAGGTAGAAGCAGTAGTTCAGTGGCCAACACCCTCATCAGTGAAAGAATTACAGAGATTCTTAGGTTTTGCAAGTTTCTCTAGCTGATTTATACAAAACTTTAGTGGTATTGGGGCTCCCCTTACATCTTTACTTAAACGTGGCACTAAGAAACTAAAATGGCAGAAAGTGCCTTTCAGAAATTAAAAGAAGCCTTCACCACAGCCCCCATTTTAAAGCATCCAGACCCTTCAGAACCCTTTGTTGTAGAAGTAGATGCTTCCTAAACTGGTGTAGGAGCTGTGCTATCCCAACGCTACATCATCAGTTACATCCCATAGCTTTCTATTCTCACAAATTGTCCACAGCAGAACGAAAATATGGCATAAGTGATAGGGGAATTATTAGCAGTCCTTCAATTAGAATTATTAGCAATGGCGACACTGGCTCGAAGGCTAAACATTTAAACTCGTGTCAAGCTAGATGGCCATTATTCAGAAATACTAAAGCAGATGCTTTATCCCGATTGTACCATACATACAGATTGAACTGCCTTGAAAGGACTTACACTATGGCTCACGATGCAAAGAAGAGTCCTTTGTGGAAAGCTAGAATCGCTTTTCAGAGTGGTCCCAGAGGGACCCTGCCCTTAACATCATAGTAAATCTGGTGCTGTGTTTCATGAGTCTGGCCCATTGTGTTTACCAATGTTTTGCACTGTTGTAAACCCCCTTTTCATGTTAAAATGTACCTGTCTCAGCTTACCTGTCAATGGCTCTTCAGTGTTGAATAAAATGTAATGGGAGGAGTTGCTCTTTTGTTCTTTTGCCTCTTTGCATATGCTTTTATTGAATTTTCCATCTCAAAGTTCAGACTAGTTGGAGCAGATTATTATAATGAAGTGCTTATTCTGATTTACTAATTCCTACAGTAAATACTGACTGTGCATTGTTGAAAGGGGACCTTTTATGTTTTCTGTTTTTTTTTTTTCCCTTTTCCTCTAGTGTGCTATTTAGCTTTGCTGCATGCTAACGGTCTACAAAGTTATAAAGCTCAAAGTACACACCAGAGGGAGAAATTTTCTTCCACAGAAACCACTTTTCTCAGCCTGCTGAAATACCTTATTGGAATTCCAACCCTTTTTCTTTGTTACAAGATGATGCGATCACAGTCCTTTAGTTTGTCCACCAGCAAGCTTGGCTCACCCCCCACAAAATGCACAGCAACATCTGGAGGCTGCAAAGAGCTTAATCAGATCATATTCTGTCTCAAACTGATGTGCCAGAACTGACAGCATCAGGAACAGCCCCAGCAGTGTTTACAGCTACTCAGGAGAGAAGGGTCTGTCTGCAGACTGCAAGACAGGGGGGGAAAGTATAGGGGTGGAACTTGCAGCAGGATGCCACTACAGCTTTCAACTGCTGTGGTGGTTGGCCTATCAAAACAGAGTGGGTGAGCTGACCAATCAGAGCACACAGGGCTCATCAGGAGGCGGGCTTAAAGACACAGGAGCTCTAACAGAACATATGAGACAGAGATGTACAATATCAAAAAATGTATGTTATTTTGGAACATTGAGCCATGTAAATCTATTCTAGCAGACCCCTTAAATTATGAACACTGAAAATGAGCATAATAGGTCCTCTTTGATGGCAATATAAAAACTGAACCAATTGATAGTCAACTCAGTTGTTTTATTTTGCTCAAAAAAGGTTATTACCAAAAGAGCATGGTGCATTCATTTATGTGTCAAATTTTACCCTTTTTTAATTGACGGGTGCTGGGGGGTTCTGGGCCTCTCACGTGCGTAAACCGTTTAGTTTGCATGATGAAATAATAATGTTTTTGTGCAATAACCCACATATGAGCATACTTTTACCCATTTGTATGGCAAACTGAAATGTAATTTGATTTTATTTCTCATGGGACCCATCAAATCTGCCTGCTAATGACTGAATCAATATAGTATTAAATATTTTCATTGACTAACTGAGAAAAGATTATACTATTAGACCTACTCCCTGGGTCTTCTTTCAGCCTGTAGGTGTAAAAAGAATTAATATTTATGCAGAAATTAATATATCTACAGGGATAAATGTCTTAAAATGTTGTTGTTACAATGTTAAATATAAATGTTTAATACATATGTCCCTTTTCCACCCTCCAAGACCTCTGCTGCAATTCAAACAAAATATGCAACGGCAGCCATCAAATTTGATTGAAACTGGACTGTGTTATTTTGTTTTGGCTTATTTTGTTGAGTTTTGTTGTTGATTTCATGGTTGCTGTGTTTGTTCTCACACCTGTAGAGGGGAAAATGAAATTAAATGCATTCCACGTTACTTCAGCCACACAGAGGTAGTAACCGTGAGACAGGCCTCACTTACACCCAACATCTTCTTTTTGAAAAGAAAAAAAAACAAAACAGTGAAATGTCTGTCATTCTTTTCATGTTTCTCTCCCTGTGGTGTTCAGACAGGGTTCATTTGGGTGCAGTCATTTGTGCGTGAGTGGAGGTGGCACGAAGCATTATTTTCATTTCATCATCTCAGACTTACACATTAAATACAGAAAAGCAAGCGTATACGAGAAAGAAATAGAACCAATGGCCAGCTAAGCTTAGACTATTTACTCACATCATTCAACTGTTGTTTAGAATTCATCTTCAAACCTCAAGCCTGAAACCTCAGTAGGGTTGATGCTGAACAAAGTCCAACAAAGAATGAATGTCTGTCTCTCTCTCTCTCTCTCTCTCTCTCTCTCTCTGTCTCTTTAAACACTTTTCCAAATGGTATTGTGAAACACAAAAATGATCAGTTTATAAGCTTTAATATTCAGCCATTATAGCACTTCAGCAGTTGCACAAAATAATAATTACATGTAGAGCTGCTGTAGTAAACAGATGCAGTAGAAGTGCAAGTCATTCTGACTGGAGTGATTTGAATCCAGTCTGTGATGACGCTGATAAGTTGCATTTCAGACTGTTTTGAAACCTCTGGCTCAAAAAGAACAGTTTCAAAAGAATCAAAAATTTTAAAATTATCTCACACATTTCTACCATCACTACTCTGCACATGCATCCCTCTCTCCTAGACTCCTCTGTGGTGCAACTGTCACAAATATCCCAGAGGAGAGAGACTCCATGTGAACCTGCCCAGCCTGGATAAGCTCATTTCAGCTTCTGCTCCCCTCCTGGATCCAACCCCCCATTATTACACACACTTATAGCTCACTCATAGACTTTTTTTTACTCATCCATATATAATGCTTTGTTTGTCATTGTGCTTTGTGAAGTCTCAATTGCCTAAACTGAGTGTGTACCTGCCTGCCTTTATGACCAGTGTGGTCCTACTTTATATTAAGTGTCTCTAATAAGTGTGTAGATACATGTGAACAAGATATGCAACAACAATGTAATTACTAATAATTGTCACTGTCACAGATGGATTACAGAAGTACACCTTATGTAATTACATGTGTATCAACTTCAGTTTTGCCTTATGTAATTACACAAGTGTATCTTAATTGTTGTAACAGCCTATTTTCTTTCATGTAATTACACAAGGGTCATGACATTTGTAATCAGATCGGAACAGCGATTTTTCAAGTTTTTTTTTTGTATGCAATGATTTACATTAAGACATTACTTACAATGGATCTGCCAGCTTTCCTAACATTTAGCTAGCATTTATGTTGCTAGTGCTGTGACACTGTAACCAGTTTCAGCTTTAAACCATTCTGTAATGTGACCAGACAACAGACGTCCACTTATCTTAAAATGTAACTATTATGACATTAATTAAATGTGCTGCATTACCCCAAAAACAATGTCAATATTACCACTCCATTATTACACAGTACCTATATAACAACTACACAGAACTGTCCACATATTTTTAAGGGTAACTTAACACTACATTACAAGAAAGTTCCGTTTAGTTGTTATATATGTACGTGTAATTACAGAATCCTATTGATCAGTGTGATGTGATTACCTTGTTAGAAGACAGTTAATCCACAGTAGTTATGTAAAACATAAATTTAATATTATGTAAATCTTCCTTTAACTGCTGGAAATTACTTTTGATCTGTAGTGTATCAAACAGATACACTTGTGTAATTACACATGATGTGCTTCTGTAATCCATCTGTAACAGTGACTAAATCATCAGTAACTACACAGTCATTATAAACGCTTAATATAAAGTGGGACCACGAGTGTTAGTTTACCCCAAATAAAGACACTCTGCACATGCAGCTAGAGGTCTGTGCAGGACAGTTTTTTCAGTCCCACTCCCACAAGAATTCATCCTGCTCCTGCAGAAAATCAGAATCATTTGTCCCGCTCCCCCTGCTACCGAAACGTTTTGTCCCGCTCCTGCCCATGCAGCTTCTTCAAGGCAAACTGACATCCAATATGTGACACATATTCACAAATACATTATTCTGTGCTAAAATTACATGGCAGTCATGGTCATCAGGTTCACTGTGAAGTAACTTCACCAAACACCATTTATTCCCAGTAAAAACAAAGCAGGAATTAAATCACAGAGCAGTTATTTTTGGTGTTTTGCTGGGCTTGGCAGCTGTGGCCGTTGGGCTGAGGCTTCCTTTGTCTCTGTAATGCCTGATTCACACATGCTACCTTTGCATGGCATGAGTGACGCAGTGAGAAAGTTACACAGACATTCCTTTTTCCAGACAGGTAAATGGTCACATCAGTCACTCTGCTCAACAAAATTATAATTCATAAATGTACAGGGTAGATTTGTTTATCCTTGACAGCAGTTTGATTTGGGTTTGCGGCACAGAATGTTTAACTAGTATTTCATCAAGAATTAAATAAAAAGTGGTGTTTTCAAGTTTTTATATGGTTTTTCAGTTTAATTTCTGTTAATTTTAATGGGTTATTTCAGTATATTTTGCCTCATAACACAGAAAAAATAGGTGCCTGGTCTGTTCCCTAATCACTGCGGTGCTACAGTGCAGCATCTGGGATGCTCTGCTGCTTTGCACACACAGCCTGATTGAAAGCGCTGACCACTTAGCATGAGCACCAAAATGAAAAGCCAGACTTTCTCCATGCAGAAGCAGTATGCGTGCTATGAGAATCTGTGTGTTATTCATGTGATCAGTTGATTCGCAACTCTTTGGAATTGCATAATTTTTTACTGTTGTCCTTTAATATTGTTTAGATTTATGATTTAGTGATCATCCTACTTTATTTAGGCTATTCATTAATTTGCAGGCTTTCTCTTCATGCGTGCTTTGGCCGTCTCCCGCCTGCACTGGGATGGTTTCCCGCCTGCTTCTTCATGCAAGACTGAAAATATGTCCTGCGCTGCAAGATAATGTGACGGGGGGACCAGAGGTGGGTAATCCAGGTCCAGAAAGTAAAATCCCTCCTCAGGATTTTACTTCCAGCAGCCTGCCCAAAATCCCAAATCATTACATGATGTTCTGACTCAGCACCTTTAATATGGACTGCAGTGTACCACATTCAGCAAGAACAAAAAGTGATAGTAAGTGTGAAGAAGCACACAAGAGGAAGTTATGTGGACTGACGTGTATGACGTTATACATTAGGAGCAAAGGGTGACAGTAAATAGCTGCAGCAAGTGTTCTGACACTCATTGCAGAAAGAGACGACACTCCTTTAGCAGAGAAAGGTAACTAAGGAAATCTTATAAAATTAAAAAATGATTATTGCTTTAATAAATGATTAGCTCAGTGATGACTAGTATAGATGGCTATATTAGATAAATGTACTTCTTTTCTATCAGTTCAGAAGTGAATATATCATCTTAAATTCTGTTCATGACTGTCAAAACTTTGATGCATATTTAGTTGATTGATCAACATTCAAGACTAAGTTTTAGATTAAATGTTGAAGTATTAAAGTATTATTTCTTGTATGGTTCTTTAATTAGTATGACTATGTTGATGAGGAGGATTTGCTGCTTTGACTTTTTCTTACTTTTTATGGGGCAAAGCACTAAGAAAATTTGTAATCTAATTTCATTAGTGGAGGAAAGTTAAATTAATAGAGAATGTATAAACTTAAATCCAGAAAAGGGGACAGTAGGTGAAATGCAAATAAATATAGAAAACAGTGATTTGCAAATCCTTTTTCATTGTTACTGAGCATGTTATAATGAGAGATTTAATGTTTCAGCTAATTAAATGCAATGTTATTTATATATATATATATATATATATATATATATATATATATATATATAAATATATTAAATGTTCACATTAAATGTAAATTCAATGTTCAATTGTGTATATATATATATATATATATATATATATATATATATATATATATATATATATGCTTATTCTAAATTCATTGCCTCCAACATTTTTCAAAACAAGTTGTGAGAGCTACAATGTTACATCACCTTTTCTTCTAACAGTGTTCAGTAATCATTAGGGAACTGAGGACAGTGAAAGTGTAAGTGGATGTTTTTCCCATTCTTGCTTAACACTTCATCTGCTCAACAGTTTGGGGTCTTCATTGTCATATTCAATGCTTCATAATATGCCACACATTTTCAAAGGGAGACAGGTTGGGACCACTGACAAGCCAGTTTAGAACTCTCTTTCTGTAAAGGCACATTGTAGCTTGGTGTTGTCTTGCTAAAAGATGGCATCTGGATGGCAGCATATATATGTAGTATCCTGAGTCAGCATGAAATCTAGTATATAGCAGTGATCCTGAATAGTGAAGAGATAATTAACACCCTGGCGAGCGGATGTACGAGCCAAAATAATACTAGAAAGAAACAAGCCTTCCACCTCACAGGAGCAGCCCACAAGCAGCCTAGAGTGCATCAATGTCATCTTCCCTATGTGTGTGTGTGTGTGTGTGTGTGTGCGTGAATGTTGTGGTAACACTACAGTACTGTTTCATTTAATAAGAAACTAATCAGGAACTAAGCAGGAATGAATAAGTAATGCTGCATTAACACTTAAGTAAGTACTCTTAAGTACCAAGTACTACTAGTTAACTACTCAGTGGGTAATAGTGAACTAATGATTTGGATAGTTCACTATAAACTAAACAAAAACTATTGAGTCTCATAGAGAATTATGTAGTAACAATGGTTTCTTAGAATAATTACTCATAAATTACCGATCAGTTCAACATAAATTGCTCAATAGCTGAGTCTGACTTCAACTTCCTGCTGAACTATTATCTGATGTAGTGTATTCCAACAGTATTCGAACAGTAGTGAAACACACTGCACAGTGTGCAGTCTCTACAATATAATAGATTATATCCTCCATTTCTCTTCACAGAAACAGGTATCCTCAGAGAAGGAGCATCACACCACACTGTTCTGACTGGTGTCCCTCATGTGTTTGTTTTGATCAGAAACCTTAAAAGGCTTATGCACAACTTCATATTTGGAAGTGTGAACCAATTTACACATCAGCCTACAAATGGGACAACTGCTAAAATACTACAGTATTCCGTAGACCAGTCTGCTTACCTCTCATCTTTAACAAAGAAAACACCATTCTTTTCTGCAGGAGCATGTGTGCCAGTGTTTCTTCTGAACAGTAGTTCTCCTTTCATGTCCTCTTGAGGGCAGGGTCAGTTGAATAGAGGGCTCCCGGAAATATCTGAATGTGTATGTGTCCTGCCTTCAAATTAGCTTGGTTCTACATATTACCAAGTGATTATGTTATTACTGTCCATTAGATAATGATTGAGGTGTTGCTGTTCTTCATTAGGAGCTAATGATGATCAGGAACAATATAAAATGAAACACATGGTAACTCACTATTAATGAACTAGGAGTTAATGATGATCAGGAAAAGTTTTATGAAGTGAAACACATGGTAACTCATCATTAATGAACTAGGAGTGAATGGTGGTCTGGAACGGTACTACAAAGTGAAACACATGGTAATTCTCTATTAATGAACTAGGAGTAAATCATGATCAGGAACAGTTTTATAAAGTGAAACACATGGTAACTCGTTATTAATGAACAAGTAGTTACTGATGATCAGGAACAGTATTACAAATTGAAATAAATTCAAAATAAAAACTCCTAGATAAATGACGTAGTACCAAAAAAAAAAAAATAAAGAATTTTTGACAAAAGTAAGAGTAAATAAGTTGTTTATTGAGTCATTTTCTATTCCTGAACAGTCCAAATGAAAATATCCCTGAGTTAGCTAGCTATATCATTGAAAATAACACATTGAAACAACATGAAATCAAAATCTGTCATTACTACTGACGGAGAAAGTCTGAGAGCTGAGACTGATCACAGTATGTTTTGCTAGTACATTAGTTACACATCTTTCTGTTTCATATCTGAGGCAAAACGTTTTACTGCCTATTAGCTGAGCTCACATTTGCTAAATTAACTAGCTAGCTGGCATACACTCAGAACGTCTGCAGCAGGTTTAGGTTTAATAAAGCAATAACATGTGCTTATAATTCTGAAACAACATGGTAAAACTGACATTGTACAAGAAGACCGTACTTACTTAGCTCAGATTGGTTAGCCTGTCAGCTAACTGTGTCTCTACATTAGTGCTGCAGTCTGAATAAAACCTTGAATCTGAATCAAAAGTTTCACATTAGGAGGAGATACAGCGAGTCAGAATTAAAATATGAACACAATTATCAAACTGATCCACTGAGAATGCAGGACTAACTCCTCTCCTTTACCAGCGCTCACAAAAACCTCAAGCACTCAATAGACACACCAAAGCTATCATAATAAGAGTGCTTTGCATCTCTCCTGTTAAATGTAAGTTTGTTTAATTCAATAGAACTCTAAAATGTTTATTATTTTAAATGTCAGACCCTCTATATATTTATACTACTACTACAAAAAAAAAAATACAACAGGAATGGTGAGACCAAGACAAGATTGAGACTGAGACAAGATTTTTCAGAATTAAAAAATAAAACGAAAGAAGAGAAAAACCACCAAAACCACTAAAAAGGTTAATTATACATTATATATAGATGAATATTTTATTTATAATATTAAATAATATATAGACTGAAAATATTGTGAAATATTATTATATTATAGTATTAGTCCAATTCTGCATTATAACTTTGATGGTAGATTATTCCCTGTCCCTTCTTCTCTAAAATCTATTCAGAATCAGTACCTATGGTCAACTAAATATAAACCAAATAACAGACATACATTTTTATTATTAAATGAAAACATTCTGATCTGTCATTTGTCAACATTGTGGTCATAGGAAGATCAAGTAGACTTTATTTGAAATATAAATATCCTAAAGTCAAATTGTCTGTGGGCCAAGTGTCAGGTGGTCTTCTCCAAAAAGGCCTGGTACATAAAAAATGTTCTGTATTTTTCATCCAAATACTTCAAATATGCCCTTATTTAAGTGCATCTTGGTCAGTGCTTGATAGCAGGTCTTCTATCACCATAGTTCACTACTACTGATAATAATAATAATAATAATAATAATAATAATAACAACAATTACCATTATTATTATTATTATTATTATTATTATTATTATTATTGTAGTAGTATAAATATATTGAGGTTTTCACATTTAAAATAATATTTTTAATTTATTGTTTTAAGAAACTTATATTTAACAGTGCAGTTGCACAGGACTCTTATTACCACAGCTTTGATGTTTCTGTTTCTGTTGAGTGCCTATGAGGTTGTTACGAGTGCTGGTAGCGGTTAATCCTGCATTCTCAGTGGATTAGTTTGATAATTCTATTCATATTTTAATTCTGACTTGCTGTATTTCCTGATGTATGATGAGTGAATCAGACTCATGGCAGACCCTGGGGCCGTTAATGTAAGGCTTTTGATTCAGATTCAAGGTTTTATTCAGACTGCAGCACTAATGTAGAGACACAGTTAGCTTAACCATCTTGAGCTAAGTAAGTACGGTCTTCTTGTACAATGTCAGTTTTACCATGTTGTTTCAGAATAATAAGCACATGTTATTGCTTTATTAAACCTAAACCTGCTGCTAATGTTCTGAGTGTATGCCAGCTAGCTAGTTAATTTAGCTAATGTGAGCTCAGCTAATAGGCAGTAAAACGTTTTGCCTCAGATATGAAATGGACAGATGTGTAACTAATGTACTCGCAAAATATACCATGATCAGTCTCAGCTCTCAGACTTTCTCCTTCAGTCGTAATGGCAGATTTAGATATTTTCAATGATATAGCTAGCTAACTCGGGATATTTTTATTTGGACTGTTCAGGAATAGAAAATGACTCAATAAACAACTTATTTACTCTTACTATTTAAAAGAAAAAGGGTTTTATGTCTAATGTAGTTCAGCTTATCATCATTAACGCCTAGTTCATTAGTGATGAGTTACCATGTGTTTCACTTTATAATACTGTTTCAGATCATCATTATCTCCTAGTTCATTAATAGTGAGTTACCATGTGTTAGAATTTATACTGTTCCTGATCATCATTCACTCCTAGTTCATTCGTAATAAGTTACAGTGTTTCACTTTATAATGCTGTTCCTGATCCTCATTAACTCCTAGTTTGTTAGTAGTGAGTTACCATGTGTTTTACTTTATACTGTTCCTGATAATCATTAACTTGTAGTTCATTAATAATGAGTTACAATTCTTTCATTTTATATTGTTCCTGATCATCATTAGCTCCTAATTAGCTCAAGAGGACATTAAAGGAGAACTATTGTTCAGAAGAAACACAAGCACACATGCTCCTGCAGAAAAGAATGGTGTTTTCTTTTCTAAAGATGAGAGATAAGCAGACTGGTCTACGGAATACTGTAGTATTTTAGCAGTTGTCCCGTTTGTAGCCTGATGTGTAAATTGGTTCACACTTCCAAATATGAAGTTGTGCATAAGCCTTTTAAGGTTTCTGATCAAAACAAACACATGAGGGACACCAGTCAGTACAGTGTGGTGTGATGCTCCTTCTCTGAGGATACCTGTTTCTGTGAAGAGAAATGGAGAATATAATCCATTATATTGTAGAGACTGCACACTGTGTAGTGTATTTCATTACTGTTAGAAATGTTGGAATACACTACATCAGATAATAGTTCAGCAAGAAGTTGAAGTCAGACTCAGCTATTGAGCAATTTATATTGAACTGATCGTTAATTTATGAGTAGTTATTCTAAGAAACCATTGTTACTACATAATTCTCTATGGGACTCAATAGTTTTTGTTTAGTTTATAGTGAACTACCCAAATTATTAGTTCACTATTATTATTACTACACTATTGGTATGTTAACTAGTAGTCCTTGGTAGTTAAAAGAAGTTACTTAAGTGTTAATGCAGCACTACTCATTCATTTCTGCTTAGTTCCTGATTAGTTACTTATTATCTACAAAACAGTATTGTAAAGTATTACCAACGTGGTTTTATGTTGTTGTTTGTCAGTTAATTGTATGTGTTAATTGTGTTATTGCATGTCAGGGGATGTGGGTTTTTGGTGTATTTTATGCTGGGGATTAGTCTTCATGGTGAAGCTGGTGGCTAGTGGTGGTCTCCCTGGTTCAGTTTGTATGTGCTTTTCTGGTGTTTAATAAAGAAGGTATTGTGGTGGAATGTATAAATAGTACAAACTGTTCCAATCACACAGACATAACACTGATAAGGTGTTATATATACACACTACAGGCTGTCAGATCAACAAAGTGTTGGTCAAGAAATCAGTATATGCTTCAAATGAAAATGAACATGATGCTAACTAACGCTGCTCTCCCATATCCTCAGTCTTCAGATGGACCCAGGTTTGCTAATATTTAGTTTCTGTTTTACAGAGACAAAGATGGGGGGAACATCATCGAAATCAAATCCTGGTCCGTCTCATCTGTTCATCATTAACATAATCATTATTTTATCCAACCACTGATTATTTAAAATTATGATGTACATGTAAATTAGTATGTACATCAGACCGATCACATTCTGTATCATAGCACTAATATTATAGCACTAAGTCCTGTATCATAGTGCTATATTATAGCATTAAGCCATGTATCAGAGCACTAATATTACATCACTAAACCTGTGATGTAGTACTACTATCATAGTACTAAACCCTGTATCATAGCTCTATTAACATAGCACTAAGCCCTGTATCATTGCACTAATATCACAGCACTAAGCCCTGTATCATAGCTCTAATTATACAGTACTAAGCCCTGTATCATGCATTAATATCATAGAACTAAGCCCTATATCATAGCACTAATATTACAGCACTAAACCCTTTATCATAGCACTAATATCATAGCACTAAACCCTGTATCATAGCACTAATATTACAGAACTACTCCTTGTATCACAGCACTAATATCATTGCACTAATATCATAGCTCTCAGCACTTCATCATAGCACCATCATAGCACTAAGTTAGTGGAGAAACAATTCACAGGTCTATATATAACTGCTATGATTGTCTTTGATAAATAAAATAGCAGGCATTACTGCCTAACCTACAGTGACAAATTCTTCAGCTAATGCTTTTATTGAATTATTTATTTTACTCAGAACTAATTAATCCTTGGAGGCCAGTAAACTGGAGGTAAGAACACAAACCACTCAGTAACATTTCCCTTTAAGGTCCAATGTAGCCTATCAACTGCCGTGCACAATTTGTGTTAGATATTTTCTAGCCAGTTTTCAATGGTCAGTTTCTAAACACAAAGCCCCCCTTGGATGGTGAACCAGTCTCAGCAGCAATGACACTAACATAAATGTGAAAACTGTGCAACATCGCTGTGCCTGATAGTCAGCCAGCTTCACATACACTACAATGCAATTAACATGTCACTACTTACGTTTCCATCCATGCACAAAGGGGTTTTTAAAGCTAAAACTCTTGACTGGAGGGCACTAAAAAATCTGATGATGTCTCTTAGTCATAGCAATCTTTGCATGCAAAGGATATGCAACAAAGTACTAAACATGACTAATGTATATGTACAGTAAATGTCCATTATGGTGCCTTCAAATGTGTGTGGGGGTATGTAAACAGCAAATATAAATATTAATGCTTGTAAACTCAATTTACAAACATTTTAATTATACATGTAAACTTACTAAATGGCCAATATCTTTAGTACGTTTTTTTACAACATAGGCACAGAACCTCAGAACTGGATTAAACTACACGGTTACAAGTTACCTCTAATCCTCTGTCCTTCTCAGTGAAAAAGAGAAGATACTGAAAGACTTGGAAGATTTAAAGCCACAGCTGGAGCCCCTTAGGATTCTGCTGTATGGACCAGTTGGGGCAGGGAAGTCGTGCTTCATTAACTCTGTCCAGAGAGCCCTCATAGGCTGTAATTCCATTTGTGCTCTGGAAAGCACAACAAAAAGTGGAGAAAGCTTCACTACTACAGTAAGAAATCTGTAACGTCATTGCTCCGTAAACCAGTCCTTCACTCTGAAATTCACTAAAGCATTAATTTAATGAAGTTGATTTAACTGCACCAATTTTGGAGAAGTCTAATCACTTAAAAAAATTGTTGGTAAAATTTTGGCCAAAGGCAAGAGATGCTAAAAATCAACAACTGGTGAACACTTTGTGCTGGTGGGAACAGCAAGTTTAGAGGGATATCTACTAAGAACTTCCATGCAAATTAGTTTAGGTGTAACTTCATCATTAATGTATGACCAGCAAGATATAATCATGTGTTTGGCTCAAGTGCTTTTTGCATGAAAACCTGTTGCCACCAGATAGGAAAAAAAGTTTTTTTATATTTCATTGTTTTAGGTTCAAACGTTGACTCATTAGGTTGAAATAATAAATTATTTTCTCAGTAGTTGAACGTAATAAGTCTATCATAATAAGTATTGTTGCTTACTGAGAAAATACATTATTTCAACTTCATGAGTAATTATTTTGAGAAAATAAGACCTTAATTGAGCCAACTTTATATTGTGTCTCTAAAAACTGCGTAGTTATATATAAACAATAAATGCAACAAGTGTTACTACTGATGTATCCACAGTTACAGATGGTTTATAGTAGTACAGTTTATGTAAATACACATGTATCAACTTCAGTTTACTCATATAATTACACATTGTAAAGTCAGCGTATATTGATAGTTGTAACAGCATATTTTCTATTATGTAATTACATGTGTAACAAGGTGAACTGCTATTTTTCCAAAAAACACTTCTGCCTACAACAGTTGGTGTGCAAAAGCATTCTTACACTCACTTAAATAATCCACTGTAACTAACTAACCTCCTGTTGTTAGGTACATACTGTGAAATTACAGATTTGTAATCTAGACATTGGTTCTGGGGTAATATAACAACAAATACATTAAAAGCAAAAGTCAGAACTTTGGTTAGATTACCATGTTATGACCCAAGCATACTACTGCAGCTAGCTAAATGTGAGGAATGTAGGAATGTAAGTACTCTCATAATGTAGGTGATTACAGGCCTCCTGTTTCAATCAGAAAAGTTTTGTTGGAAAAAAAAACAGCAGTTTAAACAGTTATGACACTGTATTTTCTTTTACATATAACAACTGCTGATTTGCCAACAAGAAGTATAGAGTACTATTCTGCATCTGCACAGGAAATACCAACTTTCCATTTAGCTAGCTGCAGTACTATGTGTTGTGACACGGTAACTAAACAAAGGTTCAAGCTTTAAACCATTATGTAATGTGACTACACACTCCTTATAGACTGCAACTGCCCATGTGAATATGTCTTTAAAATATTTATATTTCAAGTGAAAATTGATACAGATGTGTATTTTCACAAGCTGCACTACTTAATACATCTGTAACAGTGAAAACATCACCAGGAGCTACATTGTTGTTTCATGTGTTGTTAATGTGTAACAATCCAGTTATAAGGAATTATTAAGATTAATTATAAGGAAACTGAGTGATCTTTTTAACTACTGTTTTAAAACACATTCATTTTCAGCTGGACTTGAATTCTTTTCTGAGAGCTTTTGGAAACCGTGTGAAATTGTACACTCATGTCATTTGGCTAGCATGCAGGAATAACAAAGTAAAGGGTAAAGAGTAGCTTTAGTACAGTACTGATTGCCCAGCCAAAGAGTTTTAATATATCGTTTTAACAGCAGTTTATAAAAATATAACCCACTTATAAACGACATAAATATCCTGTCAGATGATTATTTAGGCTTTTTTTTATAGTATTGTCTATAAAAAATGGTTTACAACATCATTTTTCTAAAAGGTTTGGGGTATATCCTTCTTCAGATTAGAAGTAATGTGACATTGCAAATGTTTACAAATGTTTGTAAATAAATCTGTTTTGAAAAACTCCCTTTGCTAACTGCTACTTTGGTTAAATACAGTATGTTTGAATTTATTTCTAGATCAAAACGCACAAGCTGAAGAAGCGTGGAGGTGGATATTATCCTGTTGTTTTCACTGACATCATGGGACTTGAAATGAACAGAGGAGGGATACACACTGAAGACATCATCAAAGTTTTAGAGGGTCATATGTTAGATAACTACAGAGTAAGTACACAATCTTGACCAGTTTATACCGTTAACCCTGGCCATTGGTCTGCTGTCATGGCCAGAGTTTTATTACACACTTCTATAACCTAAGAAGAGCCCAACCAGTTTGCATTGAAGTCCCTGTAGTTACTGAATAATAGGCCTTAATGTGTAACAAGCGTGGGTTTTTACAGTCTGTTTTCCTTTCCCTCTCTCTCTCTATTCTTGCACCAGTTCTTACTTTTTTAAATTTGTGTTACTCATGTATAACCCTATTCCTCCTTATTATAATAATAATAGTTGCCAGTGTCACCTTCAACAGATAGGGAAGAAGTATGCTTGTTTTTAATAAAAAATATGTTTATATTATAATATAAATTCAATATTTTCAAAATATTTGCACCTCACACAATTTTCCAATCTGTTCACCTTAGTAAATTGCTCCAGGTTGTTTATAGGATTTCCTCCTTTCCTTTTTTTTGGAACTGGATGTCTTGAATAGTATCATAGCCTAACTGCATATTCATGAAGCCTGGTGCACTAAAACCTGCAGCTCAGTGGCACCCTCGTGAGCACATGCAAAAAGGCTTTTGTACACTCGATGACATATCAGCTGAGACATATTTTGCATGCTCTAAATGCATTCACACCAAAGAAAATATTTAGTAAATCTGGCATATAGAAAGCTGTATATATATATATATATATATATATATATATATATATATATATATATATATATATATATATATATATATATATATTCTGTT
Source organism: Colossoma macropomum (assembly GCF_904425465.1). Taxonomy (NCBI): domain Eukaryota; kingdom Metazoa; phylum Chordata; class Actinopteri; order Characiformes; family Serrasalmidae; genus Colossoma; species Colossoma macropomum. Next base: position 22,420 of record NW_023494897.1, on the reverse strand, counting down.
TTAGTTTAATCCTCTGGGACCTATAACTGAGAATGACCAAAACTACATTCACTGTCTGGTGTGCATTATTCCTGCTGATGGCATCACAAGAATGGATCAGAGTGTGATTAACAAAATGAAGGAAGTTCGAGAGAAAGCTTCTGAACTGAGTAAGTTGGTTATTTAGCATCTTCAGTGCTTGAGGCTAATGTGGGATTTACATGTATATTTTTAAATTGTCAATTGGTTATTTCTGTTTGAATAATTGAGCTTTTACAACCCTGTTTCCAAAAAAGTTGGGATGCTGTGCAAAATGTAAATAAAATCAAAATGGAATGATTTACAAATCATTTAAACCTAGATTTAATTAAAAGTAGCACAAAGACAACATATCAAATGTTGAAACTAAAAAATGTTTTTTTTTTTTTTTAAAGTATATGTCCATTTTGAATTTGATGCCAGCAACATAGTTCAAAAAAAGTTGGGGCGGGCCAACAAAAGATTGATAAAGTTGTGTAATGCTGTGTACAAAATAATATAATAATAATAATAATAATAATAATAAATAAAAAATGGAACAAAAAATGGAACACCTATTAGAACATCTCACAACTGTTAAGGTTAACTGGCAACAGGTCAGTAACATGTTTGGGTATTTAAAAAACCATCCCAGAGAGGCTGAGTCATTTACATCTGAGAAAAAAAGATGAGGAGAGGGTCACCACTCAGTCAAATGGTGCAACAATTTAAAAATAATATTTCCTAATGAAAAATAGCAAAGGGTTTCATCATTATATACTACATACTATGTTACATAAATAATTATATACATAATTAAATACATAATAATGTGTCCACCAATTAAAAATGTGAAATTCTTTTTGGAAATCATGGATTCCACAAAATCCAGCATCTGTAATGGTATGGGGTGCATTAGTGCACATGGCATAGTTAGAGTAAAGAAGAAAACTGTTAGGAAGCTGAAATACTATATCATCAAGCAAGAATGGGAAAACCTTCACCTTCAAAAATACAGCAACTGGTCTCCTCAGTTCCAAAATGCTTACAGTGTTGTTAATAGAGTAGGTGATGAACATGCCCTCAATTTATTTTAATATGTTTTTGGCATGAAATTCAAAATGGGCATATATTTTTCAAAAAACAATAAAATTTCTCAGTTTTAAAAAATGTAATATGTAGTGTCTTTGTAGCATTTTCAACATTTTGCTCAGCATCCCACCTTTTTTTGGTAATGGGATTGTAAAATTTTGAATTATCATTGTGACCCTTAGCTGTGTGAAACACGTATGTTATGTATGTTATGTATGTTATGTGTTACTTGACCTTTATACTCTGTATCTACATTTTGTAGACATTCCACAAGTCATTGTGATGACTAAAGTGGATAAAGCATGTGAGATAGTGAGCCAAGACTTAAGAAAACTTTATCACAGCAGAAAGATCAAAGAAAAGGTAAGGTTACATCTGCAACTACACTCTGCTTTATCTCTTTTGTATCTCATATCTCATTTTGATCAAATGCTATTTGTTCTTAAATAAATTTTAAGAGAATCACCATTACATCTCCTGAGCCTTCAAAGAGTAACATTTGAGCAATACAATTTTCCTCTGGGAGGGTGAGATGTTTCCATTACACACAGGACCTTTCTAATGAAGCACCTTACCTTCTTTCATATGTCATTTTCCCTAAAGCCTTTCTTGTGGGTTACTACCTTAACATGTCAGTACTGCTATCACACTTTATGAGATAACACAGAACTATGAGCATTCTCCTGAGTAGTTTGTTTTTACTGACTAAGGAAAGCAAGATTGTGGCTGTGTAAGTATGCAATGCCATGAGTTTCTCTCACCATATAGCAGAGTCAAAGGTGGTCCAAGTTTAGTTTGTTCAGATGGGTCTGAGTTTATTCGATGTATTCGCATATGCACAAAAAAGGAGTGAAAAAGAAAATAAACAGGGTGATCCGAGACCACTTGAAAAGCTGAATCAGCCTAAGTATAAAAAAATGTAAACTTTATTACACACCATGTGTGATTACACATTATATTCCATACAAAAAACTCATAATTTGCAGTACAGAGTGAAAAATTCAAATTATAAAGAAATGTAGATCCTCATATTGAAATGTTTATATTATTTCTTCAGACACAGCACAGCAGTAATAAACTGGGCATCCCAGTGAACAGCATCTACCCTGTGAAGAACTATCATGCGGAGGTCACTCAAGACATTAATATTGATGTTATCATTCTCATGGCACTGAGGGATATTTTCAACTTTGCCAGTGACTATGCAGAGGCTACGTATGAATCGAGTGACAACTAAATAGTTATCTCTATACAGAGATACAATGATTCATGCTCCTTCTTACATTGTGTCTCTTATAACTGTGTAGTTACACATTAAAAATACATGCAACAACACAAATAACTACAACTGATTACATAGCAGCTTATGTAAATACTCAAGTGCATCAAATCCAGTTTTTATTCTTGTGATTAAACACAGGTGACTTGATATTTGTAACAACACATTTTGTCTTATATATTTACACAAGTATAATAGGGTAATTACATTTGTATAAACTGCTTTTTTTACAACAAGACTTTGCTGATTGTAACAGGAAGTGTGTAATCACCTGCATTATGGAAGTACTTACATTCCTACATTCCTAACATTTAGCTAGCTGCAATATTTAGCTTGTGTCGTAAAACTGTAATATCACTAAAAGTAGCTCTTACTTTTATGTAATGAACTAAAATATATGTGTTGTGTTATATTATCCCAAAAGTCGTGTCAGGAAATCTGTAATTTAATTGTATCTACATAAATATATAGGAATTGTCCACTTATTTTAACATGTAATTTTTACGTAGTTACTGTGGAATATTTGAGTAAGTGTAAGTATGTTAAGTTTTTAAAGGGTTCACTGTTGGTTTTGGGGAGTAAATAAAACGGCTCTTTTACATTTTAGACACTGCAACCCCAGTTCTGAGTCAGTATATTGCTTTACAATGAACCATTTCACCAAACAGCTCTGAATGACTTTGTTTACATCTTAAGCATATGACATTTTGAATAATCAGTGGAATTCCTCTTTAAGCCTATGTAGGATAATCCTGTTCCTGGCTTTCTCTAACATTAGTATACAATCTACTTCTTACTATTATCATTTTGTTAATAGTTTAACTTTGGGTTATTATTATTATTATTATTATTATTATTATTATTATTATTATTATGAGGACTGTAATATCCCTACTAATAACTTGAAATAAACATTCACTTTGTCTTTGGGAAGTAAGAAGATTCCTTCAGTGAATGTTGCTTCAAGATTAACAAATCTTTGCATTGCCCTCAGAGCAGTGAAACTTCCTTAAAAATCATGTTAAACTTTATATCTTTGATTTGTTTTTGTCCTTTCTATAAATCTGTTCTTGCTCATTGCTACATCCATAAAATAAAGGTATACTGTTACAGAGAAAAAAACCTTTTGTATAAAACACCTATAGTATGTTTTGCCAATGCACCTCTCCCATGGGCACCAATGACAACTGCGATAGGCATAGTACATTGGCCTCACTGCAGAACAGGAGGTGCGTCCGAGGAGTTGGGGTTCATATCACAGACACCGTTCTCATGCCACTCGTGTGAGAAGTCATACTGAAGCCTCTTGAAAAAGCTGCGATATGATGTACATGTGCTTATATTATAACATTATTGGTGGGATTACATAAACATTTCTTTAATTTTCTTAAAGGGAAATTTTAGATTCAAATGATTTATATTTATATAAATATTTAATTAAAAATCAGTCAAACCTTTTTTGTACTAATGCTGTTTGCTATCCAGTGTCGACCAGAGGACGATGGGTTCCCCTTTTGAGTCTTTGTTTGAGCAAGAGGAATGTCTACCTTCGCATTCCACCCAATTAGTGAACCCATGCATTTACCACACCCATGTACTGAAAGTATGCCACCTCTTGGATGTTGAAATGTTAGAAACTTAATTATTCATGTTGAAAGCAGAGAGAATTGAATCAGACAGAGACATATCAGCAGCAACACACTTAGGGCCACTGACAACATTTGCAACCAAATATCAATGTCAGTTGGTAGGCCATTCCATATCTCCTCATATGCCTGGTCTTGACCTATGACAGAAAAGAAGCAAGTACAGAATCAGAATTAGAACCACTTTATTTTCCAAAAACCCAGAATTACTAAAACAAAGATGAGGAGTGCAAATGATAAAGATCCAGGGTGAAAGTAGCTAAAGATATGGAACAAGGCCGACCATGACAACCAGAAGAATAAAGAGAAGAACTCCCACAGCTGCTTCGGGGCTGGACAGATGGACTCCTGACCTGATGACCACGTAGGAGACCAGGGAGTGAACCCTTAGAATGAGGAGCTGGTTTATTTGGGTGTTGTCTAAAAAAATCTGTGATAAGTCCAAAGTCCAGGACATCACATGCTGGTATTCAGCATTGCTCCTCCGAGCCATAACCTTCCCAGTCTACTAGGTATTGGATCTCCCCTCCTCGTATCCTGGAGTCCAGCAACCCATCAGACAACATAGACTGGTGCTCCATCAACCTCCTCCAGAGGGGGTGGTGTAACATCGGGTGTAGCCTCATCCAACGAACCTGAAACAACAGGTTTGAGAAGGGAAACATGAAATGGTTGAGAAATTCTATAGTGAAGAGGCAGATCAAGCTTCAAAGTGACATTGTTAATCCTTTTTAACATCTTAAATGGGCCTATATACTTAGGCTAAACTTTGCTACTACCCACAGCAAGCCTAAAGTCTCTGGTTGAGAGCCAGACCCGGTCCCCAAGCTGCTAACAGGGGATCTCACCACAATGACAATCTGCGTGATACATGTTATATTGCAGAACAGTTTAAATTCCCTGGTGGTGTGAAGGAAACGTAATACACATTGAAATGGAGTCAATCTTGTCGCTGAGCTGATCAAAGAGTTTTGAATGATTCATGCCCACATCTGAAATCTAGACCAGTCTATGGGATTATTGAGACAAAATCTCTGAAATTTTCCCAGTTCCTGATTAACACATTTGCACTTTCCATTGAGCTGAGGGTGGTAACCTGAACACAGGCTCATAGAAACTCATGTATGTTCAAAGAAGGCATCCACTGACTACACAGCGAAGGCCACGTAAGTAGCGTCAAAAATAGAAATGCTACAGCTTATAATGCTAGTGTTAGCACTGAAAATAAGACAATTACTAGCACTTATATTGTAAATAAGGCAAGTGCTGATAAAAAAGCTTATTCTATAAATACAAATGCTCATAGGTTTCTACCAATTGAGACTGTGTCTGTTCCCCAAATAAAACAAAGCATCAAAAAGCCTCAAAGTGTTTGCTCTAGTAACTTAATTAATATCAGACCAGTTGGACCACTCTGCCATGACCGCACCTTTTGTCTAAAACTAGGACTGCTTAATATAAGATCTCTCACACCTAAAGCCATCATTGTTAATGAAATTATCACTGATCACGACTTTGATGCTCTGTGTCTAACAGAGACGTGGATTAGACCTGAAGAGTACTTGGCTTTAAATGAAGCCACCCTGACAGGCTATAGCTATGTACATAGTCCTCGGTTAAACAGTCGGGGTGGAGGCATAGCAACCATTTACACCAATACTTTAGGACTAAACCAGAAAGCAGACCGTAGTTTCTCATCCTTTGAATTTCAGTTTCTCAGTGTTAGCAATCGAGGAACAAATGAGAGCTCATTTTCGCTCATCATAATCTACAGGCCACCGGGGCCTTACTCTGAGTTTTTACAGGAATTTACTGACCTGTTATCTAGTTTAATAACAATCTCGAATAAAGTAATAATTGTTGGAGATTTTAATATCCACATAGACAAACCACAGGATCCGCTAAGTAAGGCATTCATATCTATTTTAGACTGTTTTGGCTTCACTCAAAATATTATGGGGCCTACTCATTACTGTAACCACACTCTAGACTTAATTTTGACCTTAGGTATAGACATTAAGCATTTGATCATCCTTCCTTAAACCACAGCAGTGTCAGATCACTACTTAGTCTCATATAAAATCAGGTTTAGTCGTAATATATGTTCATCCACACGCTATAGTGTTAAACGTACTATAACATCATCTACACCCAATAGCTTTATTGAAAACCTTCCACATCTTTCGTCCTTAATTAGTTGTCTGTCTGAACCCAATGAATTAGATATGCTGACTAAATGTTTGGAAGACACTTTTCGCTCTACTTTAGATAATGTGGCTCCATTAAAAAGTAAAAGAATAAGGCAGGAAAGGCTCGCTCCATGGTACAGTGACCATACTCGAGCTATGAAACAGAATGTTAGGCGATTAGAGCGTAAATGGCGTCAGACTAAACTTGAGATTTTCCAATCTGCCTGGAAGGAGAGTCTTATAGACTATAGAAAAGCACTAAAGTCAGCACGTTCAGCCTATCTCTCGTCATTGAATGAAAATAACAAGAATAATCCTAGGCTACTATCCAGTACTATCTCTAAATTAACTAATAATCAAGCAGCTACTGAAGCCCAGATACCATCAGCATACAGCAGCATTGACTTCATGAACCTCTTCAATAATAAAATTTAATTGATTAGGCACAAAATTCAAAATGCGCAGCATTGCAGTGCAGTGTCCTATAAACCTAATCTAGAGCTAGAGTGCAGTATAACCACTACAGAGACGCTGGAGTCTTTTACTTTACTCCAACAAACAGAGCTTGTCCAAATTATTTCATCTTCAAAAACAACAACTTGTATACTAGATCCTATTCCTACAGGTTTACTTAAAGATGTTTTGCCAGAAATAACCAAGCCTTTTCTATCTATAATAAACTCTTCTCTCAGCCTTGGGTATGTTCCAAAATCTCTTAAATTAGGTGTAATTAAACCCCTAATAAAGAAACCTAGTCTTGACCCCTCTGAGCTATCAAACTATAGACCTATTTAAAATCTTCCCTTTTTATCAAAGATTTTAGAGAAAGCCATGGCAAAACAGTTATGTTCCCATCTGCATAGGAGTAATATACATGAAAAATTTCAGTCTGGCTTCAGGCCTCACCATAGTACCGAAACAGTGTTGGTGAAAATTGTAAATGATCTTTTATTATCCGCTGACAAAGGAAACATATCCTTACTGGTTTTACTCGACCTTAGTGCAGCTTTTGACACAATAGACCATTCCATTCTATTAGACAGGCTTGAGAAACTAGTAGGAGTGACAGGTAAAGCTCTTTCGCAGTTCAAATCTTACCTCAGTGATCGCTTTGTGTCTGTTAATGTAAATCGTGAACCATCAGCTCTCACAAGAGTAAAGTATGGTGTTCCACAGAGCTCTGTCTTAGGACCCATGTTATTTACCTTATATATGCTACCACTAGATACCATCATTAGAAAACATGGCATCAGTTTCCACTGCTATGCCGATGATACACAATTATATATTTCAGCTAAACCAGAGGACAAAACTGAACTTAATAAGATAGAGGACTGTGTAAAAGACATTAAAGAATGGATGTCAAGTAACTTCCTCTTACTAAATTCGGACAAAACAGAAGTTCTTCTTCTTGGTCCAAAAGCTGCTAGGGATAATCTGCCTACGTTTACTCATAATCTCAATAGTTTCTCAATTGCACCAGGCACATCTGTAAAAAGCCTTGGTGTCACGATTGATCCCAGTCTGGCCTTCGATGAGCATATTACCAATATTACCAGAATAGCTTTCCTCCACCTGCGTAACATCGCTAAATTAAGAAATGCACTGTTGCTACAGGATGCAGAAACATTAGTTCACGCCTTTATCACGTCCAGGTTAGATTACTGTAACCCTCTGCTTTCTGGTTGTTCCAGCCAAAACCTTAACAAGCTTCAGTTAGTCCAGAACGCTGCAGCCAGAGTTCTCAGCAAAACCAGGAAATTTGACCAAATTAGCCCAATTTTGTGTACCTTACATTGGTTGCCAGTTAAATTCCGCATTGAGTACAGAATTCTTCTACTGACATATAAAGCTTTGAATGGCCTTGCTCCTCAGTACCTATGTGACCTTATTTCCTATTATCAACCGACACGCCCACTTAGATCACAAGGTGTGGGCTCATTATTAGTACCCAGAAATAATAAAGTTACGTCGGGGGAAGAGCCTTTTCATACAAAGCCCCCCAGCTTTGGAATAACCTACCAGTCTGTGTTCGGGACTCAGACACAGCCTCCATCTTTAAGTCTAGGCTAAAAACTTACCTGTTTAGTCGAGCCTTTGGTTAATTTGTTTTCCTAACTGTGTCCCTCTTACCCTTGGGACTTTCAATAGAGGCAGACCTGACTGCTAAAGCTTAAGATAATTTTGCTGGCAGAAATCAGACCAGGCTAAAAGTTCATGTTCTGACCATAAAATTCATCAACTGTGTTTCTCTAACTATGGCAACCCTAGAATTACCTAATATTCAGAAGAGTCCAAAATAAAAAAGTAATAAGTAATAAGTGTATGTAGAGTACTTGTCGATATCTTAACAGCCTTGGTTTTCAAGGTAATAGATCCAGCTACAACGGGATCCCCGTTTAAGGCAGCCACTCATAAATGTGTCATCAGAGGTTCTGCTGGGATCTGCAGTCCACCAGAGAGTCTGAACCAAAGGGATATATGACAACATTATGTAATAGTAAAAGAAAACAATACAAAATTGACTTTACAATCATTTATTTAAAACAAATGAAATGAGATGGCTGTTGAAAAAGTAAGTACATCCCTAGCTTTAGTAACTGGTGCTGCCTGTTTGGCAGAAACAACTTTGTGTAGGCATTTCCTATAACTGACTACCAGTTTCTGACATCTACTGTGAGCAACTTTTGCACTCTGAGCTTTGACTAGGCCATTGCACAACCCTCATTTCTTCCTTTTGAGCCATTCCTTGCTGGGTTTACTTGTACATTTTGGATCCTTATCCTGTTGGAAGGTCCACTTCTTCAGCTTCAACTTTTTCACAGATGGTCTCACATTCTCTTCAAGCACTCTCTGGTATGAAAGAGGATTCCATGACTGCAAGTTGGCAAGTCACTGAGTTTGTAAAGCAGCCCCAAACCATAACATTTCTACGACCATACTTTATAGTTAGTACGAGGTTCTTCTGATCAAACGCAATCTTTGATTTTTGCCAAACATGCTTCTGGTACTGTGGCCAAACAATTCTATCTTTGACTCGTCTGTCCACAGAACATTGTTCCACAAGTCCTGGTCCTTGCCTAGATATTCATTAACAAACTGTCTTGATGCTACCAGACACTCAAATAACACAAAGTAAACCAGATCTGGGACACCAGCAGTTCAACTTCCATTCTGTAGGCAGACTCATTACTGTTGGATTTGAGGCTGACCACAGTGGTGATATATGCAAGCTTCAGGATCTCCACAAAGAGAACTCTCAAAACCCATGATCAAGTTGCTGTATAAAGTGTAGGTCCAAGTTGACTGTTCATTATCCACTACAAATAATGCACTGTCATTGCAGTTGGCAGAGGATGCAAGTCAGATCCACACTTAAATGTGCTTTTGTAGGAAGAGCTGAGATACAAGCTACACTGAAGGTGATCCTGAAAGGTTTGTTGTTAACTGAAAAATTCAGCATCTACAGGGGATGGGCACGCAGCTTTTGAACAAAAGGTTCCACCCATTTTTGCTGCAACTCTGTGCTTGTTTGGCTGGATGACAGTGTCCCTGAAATGATGACTGACAGCCTGCTCCACCTGTAGAGAGAGACAGTAAGAAAGACAGTGAGAGAGGAGAGAGAAAACACATGCAGATGTGATGACATGTAACACACACCCACCCCAAAAAGCATGAAAGTGCATCACCTACATCTTCTGAACCTTTCCTGTGCATGATTTCTAGGTTATAACTTTGTACAATGAGGGACCAGCTCATTAGTCATTGGTTTTGTTTGTCACTACGAGATGAAAACATTAAAGGATTGTGGTCAGTGTACACAACCGCAAGCCGAAATCCAGAACCAACAAAAACTGTAGGGCCAACAGTAGAGCTAGAACTTTATGTTCGATAGTAGAATATTTCACCTGATGAATTAATGTAATAAGCAAAGAAGGGAAGGCTGAAAATACAACCTTGGCGTCTACTTGCCACACCTGTCTGTGTCCTACTTGCTTTCCAAAGAATGTTGCCGTAGCTTGAGCAAAAGTCTATTCTAGTATTTCAAAAATTGTTCTCAAGACCTGAATGAGTGGGCCAATTGATGATATAAATGACAAGATTGTCTAGATAAGCTAATTTGGAACATATTAACCAGTGTCTGCAAAATAACAGAGGCATTCTGAAATCCAAATGGCATAACTATACATTGTAGAAAAGTGTCAGGGAAAAAAATGCTGAAATGTGCTGTGCTGACATGTAATAACCTTTAATAACATTTTAAACATTAATACATTAAAGCAGAATAAAATGATTATTTTTATGATTAGGAGATATTAAATGACCATCTATAAACCACAAAGATATGCGGCACTATAGCAGGTAACTTCTCCTTAATTAAAATGATTTGATGATCATCATGTGAAGCAAATTCTGATCTTTTTGTGAGGCAAATGCAGTTTCACAAATATGTGGCTTTAACCATGAACTTATCATTAGAAATCAGCATATAGAAACAACATAGTAAAAACCTAGTATAGTCACTATATGATCACATCGCTGGTACTTTCATGTTTAGGTGTAGATAAAAAAATCTTCATGACAGATCCTCTCAGGAGAGATTCTATTCACACCAGAAATGTAAACAAAAAAGAATACAACAAAAAGGCAAAAGAACCAGTTAATGTATGATGTAAATTCTGGAAATTTTCTACACAGCAGAGAGAGTAGAACATGCAGGCATTTATCTCCACAAAGTTCTTAAACAACTACAAGTAACTGCAAAGCCCAGTGAAACCTACAGCAGAATTCACTCAACAGTTTGCTCTCCTGTAATACAGGATGAAAACAAAGGTACTGAATCCTCATGTCCTTTTTCCACTGTTAATAAATAAAAAGGAGAGTGCATGCCTGAGCAATGGTGATTATCACTGAATCTAGCAACTCCTTAAAACCAAGTTTTTGTTAAGACAATAGAAGCGAAAGCCTTCTTACTTATGATGAGGTGATCAGGTCAAAAGGATGTGAGGAAATTAAATGTGTTAGCAAATTTTGTTTTGCAAGCAGGAGTGACACCATACACACATTCACTTGGGTTATTCATGGATGGGAAATGTTGTATATGTCAGCATTTTCTATTAATCTCCACTGGACATGTATATTCACAGATAAAGAGTTTATTACTGAGCTGTTAATTCTAGAAGGAAGATCAGATGCTCAGTGAAGGACATTTTTACACAAGCAGCTGGTAACCACTGGTTTGTATATCTGTGTTTTAAAAATCAGATCTGACTGAAAAACATCTGTGTGCAGTTGTGGACAATTAATGTAAAAAAGGTTACAAACACAAGTATGTATATTTGTACGGAAGCCAGCAATAGTATGACATAAACACAAGTACATTTTGTAAGAGCTTTTAAATAAGTACACATGCAGAAACAAACCAAATTTTTTTTTTTCTAGAGCAATATGTCCAAGCCAAGAAACATCTGGGGTAATCTTTATTTTAAAGAATGTGTTAGTGAGCAAGAACAGAAAGGATATAACAAATAATAACCATTCAAACAAAATGCAAACAAGCCATGGTTTTAGTGAAGTGTTGCGTCAAAAATATCCAGAGCTATATCCCAGGGCAAAGGAACTGTAGGCCTGAGTTTAGCCCAACATGGTGTTTTCCCAGCTGTAACACTCTGACTAAACCTGACAATTAAACAATGAATCATGTGTTTAAGAAGGAAAATCAACTGTGCAGAAATCTAACCTTCCAAGACCATGGTTCCCCACAGCTTTTATAGCCCGATGGCCATGATCTAGATGCACTGATAGTGAGAAGAACTCTTAGACATAATAACAATTTGCTGACCTTCAGGTAATATCCACTAAAAGAATTAGTCTACTGATTTGTCTCATAGACAAAACTAAATGCAACATGTGTGACACTGTAGCAAAAAAGATAAAGAGTAATCTCCATATGCTTAATCAGAATGTGAGTCCCTGCATCACTGTATGGATTTTGTGATTCAACGGCTGCCACTAGACTTATACACATCTTCTACATGGTCACTGGCAACAATATCTCTCAGTGTATAAGATATATACTGTATAAGAAGTTAAGGACCATTCTCAATCTTAAACCTATAAATTATTGCACAGTAACATAAATTTGACTTTTTATTCTACATGTAAATCCCACATCAACCTCAAGGATCAAAGATGCTATATAATCAAACTTACCCAGTTGAGCTGCTTTCTGTCAAACTTCATTTTGTCAATCACTGTGTGGTCCACTCTCGAGATAGCATCAGCAGGCAGGATGCTCACCAGACAGTGAACATTATTTTTATGTAATCATTTTATCAGATTTGACCATACATAGCTTTGATAAATAAGGGCAAGTGCTTGGCTGGGTTGTCATGGTTGCTGGTTCTCATTTGGCTCTCATTCCATTATGGACTCCACTTCCCAGAATCCTTCTGTAAGTTACATGACTCCACCGACCAATCATGTGCCACTCAGCAAATCACAGTCGCCTGAATACTGATTACTACCACCTGAATTGCCATGTACCTAAACCTGTCTGTTTGCACCATTATTTTGTGAAGTATTGCCCCGATTGTCAGTGCATACCGAGCCGTTCTTTTGTCTGATTGCTGTTCCGTTTATGTCCTTGCTTTGTTTCCTCATCACCAATTCTCATCTTTGTCCTTTTGGCTTAGTCTACCTGTGTATGTTTGCTTTTTGGTTAAGACCCTCACTTGTTTATTCAACTCTGTTATCATCTTTGCCCATGTGCTCTGTTTGGTTTATCTGGTTACTGACCTGGTCTGGTCTTAACTTTGTTACTTCAGTTCATAAACCATACAGTTTATGTTTTATCCATGAGTGTCTGTTTTGTCAATCCAGCGTTACAGAGGTAATTGAATGTATACTGTCATTTTCAGCTGCAGTCAAAAATACATAATTTAGTGAACATAAGTGAACACACCAAACATTTCCTGAAATTTGATAGCACATTTTCTAACATAAAATGTTCCATAGCTTTTTCATCAGCTCCCTATCTCTCCTTTGAGAGGTGTTGGTTTGGTCATTTATTTTATTTTATTTTTTTTTATTTTTTATTTTTTTTAATTTATCTATCGTTTGTGTTATGCAATTCTTGGCGTTCTCTTTGTCTTTGAATTGACTGTACACCAATTAGTCTACTATATGTCAGTGCCACTTGTATATTCAGAATAGTCTATGACACAAATAATATCTAGGTAGTGGTGTTCCTGTGGTAGTCTATCTAAAACACTAAAATGTGCAGTGCAGTCAATGTCCTGGACCAGAACATGATATTAGATTATGCAGTGTTTGATTTAAATGGATGTCAACTTCCTTAATCTGTGAATATATGAAACATCCCCTCTGTTCTCCTCTATCTTCTTTTGAATAAAAATCATTATATGTAGTCTCATAAGATGGCTAGTAACAATCTTTTAATTCCATGCCATAATTGAGGTTTATATAGTTTACTTGTGTATTGTATCTTCACATTAAGCCAGTAAGTCATGATGAGGGCAATCCACACATGCGCACACTAAGGATTAGTAATGTTGGTATGTTTACTTTAAATTGGTGATTTCCATACTTTACTTTTTAGAGCATTTTTTTTTAACAGTTTGACTATGATGAATGAATGTGATTCAACAGTGTACATTCAGCTGCACTTCTTTATATGACAAAAAATCCCCAGTTGTGGCCACCTGAGGATACATGTAACATCTGCAAAGATTTTTAATAATTTAGAAAATATTTATATATTAAATGTTTAATAACCAATAGAAACCACAAAAACGAAATTAAAGAATTAATGAAACTAATAGTGTACCCCTTTGCCATGTACCCATGGACTAATTCTTGGCCACCAGAGGTCACTGTTACTTCAGTATTGATGTCCATGTAATGCCTGTTTTAAGTCATGCCTGTTTATTAGGCCACATTCATGAAACATGAGCAACCAAAATTTAAACCTGCAACTGTAATTTATAAAAAGCATGCAAATGTCTTTTGTTGACTAAGGAAAATTAGTGACTACAACCATCAACAAATTAATGTTAGTTAAAGTCAAAGTAAACTCCTATAATATAAAAGTACAGATGTGTGTACTAAAAATGGTATATGGCATTTAAGGTAACAATTTACAATACTGTTTTGTAGTTATTAAGTAACTAATTGGGAACTAAGCAGGAACGAATGAGTAGTGCTGCATTATTGCTTAAGTAACTACCCTTAACTAACAAGGACTAATTAACTACTCAGAATATAATAGTGAACTAATAATTAGGGTAGTTCAATATTAACTAAACAATAATTCGAGTCTCATAGAGAATTAGCAGGGTCAGTTGAAAAGAGGGCACATGGAAATATCTGACTGTGTATGTGTCCTGCCTGTAAACTTGGTTCTAAATATAACTATGTGATTTGGTAATTACTGCCTGTTAGATGATGAATGAGGTGTTGCTGTTTTTCATTAGGAGCTAATGATGATCAGAAACAATATAAAGTGAAACACATGGTAACTCATTACTAATGAACTAGGAGTTAATGATGGTCAATATTAATAATTAGTAGTGAGTTACCATGTGTTTCACCTTATAATACTGTTCCTGATCATCATTAGCTCCTAGTTCATTAGTTATGAGTTGCCATTTGTTTCAATTTATAATACTGTTCTTTATCATCATTAACTCCTAGTTTATTAATAGTGAGTTACCATGTGTTTCACTTTATTATACTGTTCCTGATCATCATTAACTCCTAGTTCATTAATAATGAGATACCATTGTTTCTAACCATTGTTAACCATTGTTTCATTTTTATATTGTTCATTAGCTCCTAATTAAGAACAGCAACAGCTCACTCATTATCTAACAGAAAGTAATAACTTAATCACTTGGAAATATTTTGGTAATATATTGGTAGTGGATTTTGAGGTATGTTTTGGATCACTGTCCTCTTGTAGAAGCCAGCCTCTTTTCAGCTTCACTTTCTTGACTGACTGTCACATCTGCTTCCAGAATTTTCTAATGTTCACTGGAATCCTTTCTGCCATCAATCTGTGACATATTTCCTGTGTGGGTCTGGCTGCCACACAAACCGACTTTAGCCATCATATCGATTTTTTGCTTTGCCTTTCTGGTCAGCATGTGAGCATAGATAATTGTCATTTATGAATCTCACATTTCAGACAGTGGAAACTCCACACTGGATCAGGTATCAGTTATCAGGTATTAGCTTCATTTTCAGATCTTCAGCCACCTGCTTATAGGAACCCATTTTTGTTAGGACAATATTTGAAGACTCAGAGAATACGCCAAGGCCTAATGAGTTAAATTCTGAACTGCAAGGGTACCCACCAAATCTTTCCACGTCACAATTGCTATTTAACTTTTTTCTATTTTTTATGTTAATCAAATCTAATTTAAGTCTTGATTGTCGTTTAGCAGAACTTTTAGAATAGTTTGCTGCAGAGGTTGTTTGCTTCTTTTCACTTCTAAATATGTAATTTACAGAGGGTTGCCCAAATTTTACATACAACTATAGCTATGCTTTGGCTGCTAGTCATAGCAATAGTGATGATTAAATTAAGCTTTTCATGCCAGCCATTTGCACCACTATTGTTTCATGTATGCACTTTTTCCAGCATTTTGTCTGTGATTTACAAACAGCAAACATCATGCCTTTTCTGGTGTGTGCATGCACACGTTGACTCTGGAATCCACTTGTTTTGTGGACAAGTCTTTTTTTTTTTTTGGCTACTAAAGTGAAAGAATCTGCCCTGATCTGTCATTAAAGATCACCTTTACATAGACTTTTAAATACAATCCACTCTCTGAACTAGGAATGTTTCTAAATTTTTTTCCACCGGTAACCAGTTGCAATCTTGTTGCAAAGGTCTTATGAAAGCTCTTTATCTGTACCCATTATGAGATTTTTCTTTGTGTGACAGCTTGGTGACAAATGATGGTTTATTAGCATTCAGAAGTAGAAACTTACCTGCCAACATGCACTAACCTAGCTGATTCTAATGAGCTGTGAGATGGCCTGATCCTCTGTAATAGCAGAATAAAGTCCCTTTCTTCTGCTTACAGTTGTCAAGCATGAAAGAGATTAAAAAAGAAAAGAGAGGGTAGCAGAGTCATTAATTAACAGCTATACAGAGTTGTTCCACTCAACCTTTTTGTTACTGAGCCATGCAGATGGGGCAGTGGCTTCAGCTGCACCCCATTAGTCTCTGCCAACAGGCCATCACGTGATGGCTGTGCCCCTGAGCCACATTGGTCCTGTTATCCACAACGTTTGTGCTGATGTGAGAGTGGCAGCTCAGAACTCGTAGATGGTGGCTTGCTGTGTGGAATCAAACACATATGGTGGGCCTGTTTGCCATCACAGGTTATCCCATTTTCAACCAGCCATGTAGTCAGAAGACAAACACAACCAGTTGGAGGGGAACTGTGAGAGAGAATCTGGGTTTCCATTCTGAGATCCTGCACAGTGGTGCACTTTGAATGGGACATCCTGCATTTAGAGGAGCGAGAAAGTGACTCTAGCATTGTCTTTGGCTTCAGAAGTCCTCTGTGGATGTGCATAAGGTGTAAGGTAATTGATTTAAGGTGTAAAGTGTATAAGGTCTATGGTGAATGATCAACCTGTCAAGTAATAACTGAGTGTCTGTGTGTCTACTTAATGGCTAGTGCTTCACTTTCCACTACCTTTGTTTAGTGGCTGTCAGTTTCCAGTTGACATCCTAGTCAGGGACTGCCCTGAATCCACTTTGAGGGATCAGTGTGTATCAGGAAGGGTAGGTCAAAATCTAGGTTCCACAGTACTGGCTCAATGGTGAGTGCCTTCTTGAGTTTGCCAGTGGCCCCCTCCCCTTTCAGCTGGCTTTTTTGGCTTAATGTGGCACAGATTTGAGTCACTTTCAAATGTGGTCTTAGCTCTTGTACATATTTGATTTGCGGTCATTTAATCTTATCTGAGTGTTCTCATTTGTAATTCATGTGTTTTTTTTTCCTGCTAGCATGTGGACATTAATGGTCTTTCGAAGAGATGCCAGATTACCAGCAGCGAAACACAAACAGCTGGTAAGTGTTCATGTATGCATTGTTGTGTAATCAAAATGGCATGTCTTTGTAAGTTGTTTGGGCAGTTCATCACTGTGAGAAGAGGGCTGTTTTTCATTATATATAAAAGAGAAACACCTTTAGGAATTGCATACACAAGGACTATACATTAATTCTGGAGACAAACAGTACAATAATTACTTTAAGTACTTTAAAATGGAAAGGACTGTATAACAAGGGTTGCTATTCCTACATGGTTCACCAGATATGCACAGCATTTTTTGAGAAACATATCGTCGCTGACCAAAAAAAAACAAAAAAAAACACTTTTTGTTTGCTGCATAATCTGAGTTTAGCTGTCCTTTACTTCCTGTGAAAATTTCATGATTATTAGACCGATGAAAAAGGTCCAAAATTGCTTTGAATAAAATCTCCTTACATTAACTTACATTGAAAGAAAAGAAAGTTTTTGCACTCTCCTGTAAAGTTATTAATTCTGAGATACTTGCTTTTCTTAAGACAGTGACAATATATTAGAAACAAAAGTGATAGTAAATATGTACACAGGAGGAAGTTATGTGGACTGCAGTGCATGACGCATTACACAGTAAGAGCAAAAGGTGACAGTCAGTATGAGCCAGCACACTAAGTAAGTTTTGTAGATTAGGAGGAAAATTTGCAGGGAGAGTTCTTCAGACCGGTACGACACTGCTCTAGCAGCAAAAGGTAACTGAGGAAATTTTAATACTTTAAACACTTTAAAATTACATTATAAAATAGTCTTTAACTTAATAAATGATCAGCTCATTAGGTTGAGATTAGATAAAGACTTTTCGGCAACACTTTCTATCAATGTCACCTTTGTAAGCACCTATAAACACATTCATAACATGTTATAATGCATTCATAAGACATTATAAACATAGCTATAAATATTTATAAAAATGCATTATGTTATAGCCATGTTTATTATGCATTATGAATTGTTAACATAATACATTATAAGTACTGATCATAACAAAGTATAAGAGCTCATAAGTCGTATTTGTCCGCTCTAAGTAAAGTGAAGCGTACTGTACTAAAGCCTCCTCCAGTGTTCAGAGTGAGGCTTCAAGTATTACTGAAGGATTTACTGAAACACGAAAACATACACAGTAAAGCACATTACAGGCTTCAAATGTCAGAGTTCAACCTAATGCTGCTATCAGTGTTTTACCCAATGTAAGAAATGTAATGTACACCACCGTTAGCTTGGTATTTGTTTTTACTTTGCCCTCTCCAAGCTGGGACTGACTTTTTTGGCACTGACATTATAACATGTTATTAACACTATTTATAATGCATTATATTAACAATTCATAATGTATAATAAACATGGCTATAAAGTGTAATTCAGTGTAATTCTTTTTTATAAATATTGATAACCATGTTTATAATGCCTTACGAATACACTATAACATGTTATAAATGTGTTTATAGATGCTTACAAATGCAACATTCATAGAAAGTGTTACCGACTTTTCTTATGGGATTTCATATGAACAATCATCAATCAGTTATGAAGTGAATATATTATGTCCAAAATTATGTTCATGGTTGTTCTTTAGTAAATCTTTTTCACCTAAAAATATTAGTTGTTTGTTCACAGTTAAAAATATATTTTTTTTCTATTATTCTTTCATTTGAATAAATATGGGACACATTTGCAGATTTTTCTAGTTCTAAAAGTAAAGCTTTTAATAAGAAAAAGCATTAGGTTGATCTTTTTTTTTTTTTGTCTGTGGACAAAAAGGAAAACTCTCACCACAATTAAGTAATTACAATTTTTTACCTCACTTTGCAAAAAATGGTTTTTCAAAGAACCAACCACTGAAAGGGCTATTAGGAATAAAATGTTATAATAAATATAGATTAGCATAATGATGAAGCTGTGTAAGCTTAACAGCAAATGTTCTCATTCTCATCACAGACACTTCTTGTAACCAGTATCACATTTCTTCAGAATAGAGAGGAAGGTAAGGAAATCTTTTAAATATGACAATGACCCTCACAATTCATTTCTTTGAGAAGAGCAATTTTATTCTCATAATGCTATAGAGTGCAGATGGCTGAGTTAGATAAAAGTACTACTTTTTGTGCAGGGTCTTCTGTAAATCAGCATGAAACTCTATTTTTTAATTTTATTTTTTATTTTTAAAATTGTGACTTTGGTGAGGTCAAAGAGTTTAATATGTAGGAGAAAACTGGGGTTGCTTGACAGTTTTTACTTTCTGTCATATATCCCTTTACATGCTAGTTATTGGATGTCAGCCGCAAGGCATTGCTTAGGTACTGAAGGGCAACATTTGTTTTACACACTACCACATGCTGGTGAATCATTTATGGAAACTTAATGCTCTTGAAAACAAAACTGTACCAAAAGTCAGTGTTGTCAGCGGCGAGGCACAGGTTTCAAAAGTATGCACATTGTGCAAATGAAGTGTGTCACAGTATGTTGCTGAGCTATGTGAGTTCAGGACAATGGAAGATAAAATACTTTGTGACCTACTATTTGAATGTTGCTGTTCAAAAACAGGCTGCTACTCAAATTTAAGCAAATAATTCAGACCAGGGAGTTAACCCACCACTAACTTCAGCCTCTATCCGGAACCAACCTCAGTTATCTCTTGCCGTACAAGTCAGCAACTACATTCTCATACACTTTATAATAATAGCCCAGTAGTACCATTTAAAGTTAGGAAAGGAAAATCCCCCTTTCTTTGTGTACACTTGTAATTTCTTTATTCCTAAATGGTGCTGTGAGCTTCGCCAAAGAAATTCTAGAATAAGAGTCAATCAAATATTTGAAATAAGAGTCAGGAATTTTCAGAGGTAGGTGGGATAGAAAGCAGTAGATCAGAGGTGCAATTATAGTTTTGAAGGAATGTATTTTTTTCCAAAGAGTAAAATGGATTTTAGTCCACCTGCCAAAATCTTATTTCATTTCCTGAAGTAGAGGACTGATATTTTCTCTGACCGTATCTCTGTAATCAAGGGTTATTTGAATGGCCAAATATATGATGCCTTTCAAAGACCAACAAAACTTCCACTGATGACTCAGAGCAGATGGGCAGTATCCCAATGAGGGCATAGCTTCTTATTTATCCCAGTTAAAAATGTGAATTCCTCAGTACAGTTTAATAAGGTAGGAACAGATTTTTCCAGGTGCATTTGCAGTAGTAGCACATCACCTGTATACAGTAAACATTATAATATCTATTGCCCACTGTAATTCCATGAATGTCTAAATTATTCATCAATTTCTGTGCTAAAGGTCCTAAGGCAAGCACAAACAATCCCTACTTAGGGATTCTTGTCTCGTGGATCTGTGCAACTGGAATAAGTCAGATTTGAGACCACTGGTTAAAACACAAGCATAAGGGGTGTCATATAAGGTCTTGATCCTTGTAATAAAGTTTTTCCCAAAGCCAAATCGTTCCATTCAACATGATCAAAAACGTTGTTTTATTAAAAATAAATAAAAATTTAAAATGCTCATTCATACTTTTACTAATTAACTATTTTGCATTCTTGTTGACGTTAGCATAATGTTAATTGCTGTATTACATATTATAATGTGATCAATTACATTACATGTAACAAAAAGTGACAGAATTGGTTACTGTTATGTCATTTAGTATATGTACAAGAAAATAAGATAATGCTATACAGACAAAAGTATTGGAGCACATCCCCTAATTATTGAGTTCAGGTGTTTGAGCCACACTTATTGCTAACAGGTGGATAAAACACTCACAGTATAATAGGTCGTACTGATGAGCTCAGTGACTTTAAACATGGCAGTGTCATAGGATGTCGCCTCTGCCACAAGTCAGTTTGTGAAATTTCTGTCCTGCTAGATCTGCCCCTGTCAACTGTAAGTGCTATCATTGTGAAATGAAAGCACCTAAGAGCGACAACAGCTTAGCTATGAAGTTGTAGACAACACCAAGTCACACTGTGGGGCTAGCATGTGCTGAAGCGCATATTCTTTGTTGAATCACTCACTAAGGAGTTCCAAATTGCCTCTGGAAGTGACATCAGCAAAAAAACTGTGCATCAGGAGCTTTACAAATTGGGTTTCCATGACCGAGCAGCGAGCTCGGTTAGCAGCTAACCGAGCAGTGGAAACGCATTCTGTGCAGTGATCAATCACACTTCTCTATCTGGCCGTCTGATGGCGTTTGGGTTTGCTGAATGCCTGACTGCATTGTGTCAACCGCAAAATATGTTGAAGAAGGTATAATGCTATGGGGTTGTTTTACAGGGGTTGGCCTAGGCCCCTTAGTTCCAGTGAAGGGAAATCTTAATGCTTCAGCATACCAAGACATTTTGGACAATTGTATGCTTCCAACTTTGTGGGAACAGCTTGAGAAAGGCCTCTTTCCAGCATGACTGTGTCCCAGTGAACAAAGCAAGGTCCATAAATGCATGGCTGGGTGAATTTGATGTGGATGAAACTCGACTGGCCTACTTCAACCCCCACCGGACAGCTTTGGGATGAACTAGAACAGAGATTGCAAGCCAAGCCCTCTCATCCAACATCGGTTTCTGTCCTGACAAATGCTGTTCTGGATGAATGGGCAAAAATTCCAACAGACACTCTACAAAATCTTGTAGAAAGCTTTGCCAGAATAGTGGAAGCTTTTGGTGAAGGATCCATCTGTTGGATCCCTCATTGCCCTGGAAAAGAAGGACACATTTCTTGGCCGTATATGAAGGAGCTTTCAAAATAGGACAGTCTAGTCCCGCCGCTGTGATGCAATCAGCCTTTAAATGCAGCCTCCAAAAGATGCAGCCTATGAATTGTGACGCAGCTTTAGTAACATAACAACATATAAATGATGTAGCAGCAGTGAATAGATTCAGTACATTATCAAGAAACTTTTAATTAGCTGAGTAAATAAAATTTGCTTATAGTCTGCTGAGTTCAGCTATTTTTAACTTTATTTGGAGAGTCCAAATTCATACCTGTACATGTTAACCTGATAAGTTGCTGGACATGTAAAAGGCATAATATAGACCATCTCGATGTGTTACTGATAATCTGTTAAGAGTTTATTAATCATCTACAAAGGACTACTCAAAATG
>NW_023494896.1:0-6659 GCF_904425465.1 Colossoma macropomum | reverse complement strand
ATATATATATATATATATATATATATATATATATATATATATATATATATATATATATATAATCACAAAAGTGAGTACATCAAAAGTGAGTACATATATGCATCTTTTTTTTCTACACATGATCTCTATTTTCTTACTGTCTGAGGACTTGGTAGTTTTAAAACAAAGTATTTGTAATGATCCATAATGCATTTACGTCCAATATCTTTTATTAATAAAACAAATGGAAGTGATGTGGCAAGTGAACTGGAAGACTCTCATTCACTGCTAAAGCATGTTATGCTCTCTGAGTAGTTTCCTTTGATGAAAATGTCTGTTTATACGATCATGTTTATATTTACAATTTCTAAATGTATGATGACTTCCTGAAAATGTCCCATTCACACTCACACGTGCATGATAAAATTTGGACTGAGGAAGAGAAATTGGGTAGGTAAGTAAATAATTTCAGTATGCTGCCCCATCCAGGCCTGACTGATATGACTGAGAGATTGCAATACACACATAAGCATATCTAACATACATCAGAATGTAATGTTGACGGAATGCACAAAAGTGCAAGGAACTTGGAAGTGCAGAAGTGCAGCGCCTGGACAGTCTATGGGGGCACATAACAAAAACACAACTGGAGGAGTGAGAAATCTGACTGGCACACTCGATTAAAAGCCAGGTTAGGTCAGGATTCGACAACCTAAATATTAAGAAGAGCCATTTTGTCCTTTCACCAAAAATCTCCACTAGGACACTTTTCTTCAAAAGTAGAACAGCTTATTGTAAAATGTCTCTCAATGTTTGACTGCTTTACGAGGCTGAAGTCGCTTCTTATTTGCCAGCTTCTTGTTCAAATTTTTCTGTTCCACCTTAAATTCTGCCTGAGGTGCCAGAATGTAAATGCGGCACCATTTAAGTTGGAACGGGGAAATTTGAAAGAGAAGCTGACTTCATCTTCACAACTTTTTAGGGTTTGACAGTCTCTCATTACAGACTTAATGTACCAGGAAACAACTGCAGTGCTTATAAATGTGAATAAGTCCATTCATCTCCAAACGTTCATCTTAAATCTCTCTCTTTGCCTTTTCGTTAGCTACTAGCTAGGCAAGACTCTTTGCGTTGCTATGTGATCTTCAGTCTGCACACTAAGGGAAAAGGGACCTGGATTAGAGCCAAACTATATGCAAGTTTTGTCGCACTAAACTAAAATATTTCAGAAACGACAAACATGAGAAACTATATCACGTTTCCACCCGTTTTCCATCCAGTTGTACTTGCTGCCAACCAGAAGACCATCGAGCAAGCGATGTCAGAGCTTCCACCCAACTCAGAGGCGAATTACAAACTCTATGGCAACTGTTATTGCCAAGGATTTGCGTCCGTACTCAGTCGTTGAGAACCAGGGCTTTCGCACAATGTCGCACTCTTTGGAGTCGAGATACAGCGTCCCGTCTCAAACACATTTTACTGACACAGCGACCCCCCCACTCTCTACAACGAGACCAAAACCAAACTTATAAATTCACTGAAGAAAACAGGTAGAACGGCTGTACCATGTGCTGCGTGGACATCCACTGCCATAGGATCTTATGTCACCGTAACTGCGCATTTTATCACAGATGAGTGGCAGCAGCGTCTCACGTGCTTCAAACAAGAGCAGTGAATGAGAGTCTTCCAGTTCACTTGCCACATCACTTCCATTTGTTTTATTAATAAAAGATATTGGAAGTAAATTCATTATGGATCATTACAAATACTTTGCTTTAAAACTACCAAGTCCTCAGACAGTGAGAAAAAAGAAATCCTGTATAGAATCAAGATGCATCGATAATCGTTTTATAATCGCATCGCAGTCTGTGAATCGTAATTGAATCGAATCGTGAGGTGCCTAGAGATTCCCACCCCTACTAGCAACCGCATCTCAGAGGATAGAATAAAATTGATAAACTATTTACTGAGAAGATTAAATGCAATGCTGTCTTCTAATTTGGTCAAAATAAAGTACTTTAGAAGACAGCTGACTCATGCTGCCTTGAAAATCTGCTTTAAAATGCTGCCTACTTAGACAGCTGCCTCCTGAATGGACCACACTAATTATTATTATTGGTTTGCTCTTTAGGAAGTCTTGTCATACTTGTCCTTCTGCTTGTTTCTAGTCCATTTGGTATTTTTTGGTACCCTTGTTTGTTTTTCTGGTTATCGTAGTTTTACCTTGTGTGTACACCTCTTTATGACTACAAGTGCTGGATTGCCCCAGTAAAGCCACTTTGCACCTGTGCTTCATTACCACCCCGTACGTTACAGAAACCTCTACATACAAATCATACGGCAAGTAGAAAGCCCCTTATAGCCACCAAAAAGCCTTGTACCCATAAACGGGCCCTTCCTCAAGAGTCAAGAGGCTTTTATTCCATCTATGTACAAGTACACAGTGGAGTGAAATTACGTTCCCCCAGGAACAACACGGTGCAACATGGAACAAAATAGACAAGAAAAAGTGCAAACATGACAGACGTGTGAAAGAAGTGTGCAAAAAATGTAACCTAGAAACAATACAATAAATACGATAAATAAAACAGACATTAGACACAGTACAGCGCAGGACAGTGCAGCACCGACACAGCACTCATCTCTGAGCATGAGGTAGTGGAATAAGGTGCGAAGATATTTAACATGCTGTGATATGTAAGCATACGCAGTCAGATAGCATACGTGAGCACAGCTGGAAATCTTATGGGTCGAGAGAGGAATTGTCAGGAGTGCCAGCTTTACTTTGCCTAACATGATATCCGAAGAGGCCCAGATTGCTTTTGTTGTTTCTTCACTAAGACAGTCTTCCTTGCCTTGGGCCGTTTTATTGTGGATTGTTCACTCACTCAGAGAGTGAATGGATGGTAACTCTCCCAGTCACAGTGGTCAGAGACTGTAACAATGTGGGCTAGATGAGATGAAAAGGAACTTGAAGAACAGGCAGAACAAAGAAGACGTCCACCCTGTGGATACGCTCTTTTTTTTTTTTTGATCTTGCCATGTAAATATTAGTCCTGCCCCTACAATTTACACCTCTGGGTCACTCGAAACCACACCTGTAACAACTAATTAGTACTAAATTCACTATGACAGCCTTGAGACTAACAGAGTCTGAGCAAAAGTACATTAAACTCTAAAAAGAGGAGAATAAACCCAAATCAAAACACAAGTACAGTACATGTTACAGGTTTTATTATATTGTTTTACATGTGTTTTATTGTAATAGCATATTCTTCTATTAAAAGTATCATATATTTTAATATTATGATATCAGATAAAGACTGCTGGGATAGGCTTCAACAACCCCCGCGACCCAGAAAGAGAAGCGGCTTAGGTGATCAGAAGAAGATATCGGATAAAAGAATTGACTACATCAGATTTCAGATTTACATAAATTACTTTTCTCCACTTAAAAATTGCTCAGATTAAAGTGTAAATTGTATGGATGAGAAACGTGTTCAATAGCACTCCCTCTTGGGGTTAAGGCAAATGAGATGAATCCCACTGACCTGAATGTTTGATATTTTGGCTCATGACTCAAAAAAAACAGTACAAATAAGAAAAAAAAAACTTTTTTTTAAATATTCAGCCAACAATACCGAAGTCAAAAAACACCTTTGTTGGAGGTGCCTGATCAACAATCATAACAAATGGAGGCCTTCTAATAAACTCTGACTTCCTCTTATTAGGGTTCAAGCATGCAATGCATTGAATCCTATTGTAATTGTCAAGATTTTTCTTCCTATTCCTTTTCTTCCCTGAAACGGAACGCACAGCCCAAACCGTAAGTCCTAGAGACTTGAAACTTGGTCAATAGGTAGTAGTCGCTCCCGCTACTCAGACGCAAGGAATCAGCCCAGTTGGCCACAAGGGGGCGCTATAGCGCAGGTCAACGCGTTTGGGCCAGACAAGCCATATTTTTTTTTCCTGGTTCCTTGGGTCCAAACAAACAACTTTGCCGTTTGGACCATTTAGCTCCGCCCACTTAGATTTTGAGCTAATTTGCATAATATGCAAAACCTACTTTTGCGAACTAGTCCTACAATTTTTGCCCGATCCTCAAGTTTTTGGTGTCAAAAAATTCAGAAGAGCCTGAAGGTCAATAATTATCAAAAACATTTTGACTTTTCTAAACAACATGGCTGTCATATGCAAATGAACCCTTCTGGATAAATTCAAAATAATTCAGAATTAATTTAATATTCTGTAACTGGACAACCCATCAGCCAAAAAAATTCAAACTTGACAGACACGTTTGGGAGAAGATTCTGAGGTAGCCATTCAATTTTTGTGCGCATATGTCATTAGGGGGTGGAGTTAATGCTACATGGCTGTTTCTCAGCATCCGTACATCCAATCAGGCTGAAACTTTGCAGATACCATCTCTTGGCCAGACCATACGTGAATTCATAAGGACAATTTGATTCATTGAAGTATATGGTCGCCATCGGCCAATCAGCATTTAGCAGGCTTTTGACAGGCTTAACATTGACCAATCATCATGAAACTTGAATGACCTCTACATATAGCCACTTTCTAACAATCAATAAAGTTTGAAAAACATTGACCACTGGGGTGCGCTATTCATAAAAATTAACATATTATTACATATTGTTACTATTTTATTACAAGTTTGCTTAAACATCCTTGTGTATCATATGTAGTACATTATTCCAAACAATTTTGCAAATGCATATTTATTACAAAACTGCATAGTTTTTTTGTAATCGGTAACTGTTTAAAAAGCCTACTTTTCAAACTAGTCCCTGGATTTTGATCCAATCTTTTTGAACTTGGTCTTCAAAAATTCTTTGGCATGTGTAGGTAAATAATTATCAAAAACATTTTGACTTTTCTACTCAGGGTCATGTGGATCAATCAATTAATTACTGCAACCATGGCATTGTTAGCTTGATTAGCTATTACTTAACAGTCATTGGTCGCATCTTGTCCAAACTTTAAGGACTTTTACATATTTAGACTATAATGGTGTACGCCAATTTTGGTCCAGATTGGCCTTTAGGGAGCGCTTTAGCACTCAAAAACACTTAAAAATCAATTAAAATGCTATTACAATGTTATTACAAGGTCGACAGATAAACAAATGGTGCTATACGACTCAGGTCACTCACATGAACAACTTTCTAAGTACATGTTCTGTCACAAATTGTACTGTTTGTCTTGTATTTTGGCTTATTCATTTGAAGACTACATTATACGAAGGCTTATTATACAAAGGTCAAAAGGTCAAAACTTGACCTTTGTCAAGTTTGTCAATCTGACCAAAACTTGGTAAACATCTTTGGATATGGTCCCTGATCAAGAATGATACCATATTGTGGCCTTTTCACTAATTCTGACCCACTTTCA
The DNA here is from genome assembly GCF_904425465.1 of Colossoma macropomum. Lineage (NCBI taxonomy): Eukaryota > Metazoa > Chordata > Actinopteri > Characiformes > Serrasalmidae > Colossoma > Colossoma macropomum. The sequence goes on along the minus strand of NW_023494896.1, from coordinate 1,268 downwards.
CTGAGCTCATACTTTACTTTAGTCCTATGTTTCTATTTTTCACCTTTCTCAACTTTACTCATATTTTGCCTGTAACTTTTGATCAGAGTGAGATAGAGACAAAATTCTTTTTTTCTGCTGATTCTTTGGGACTTGATTAACAAGTGCATCTGAGTCAATTTTTGCCCCAGCCCCTTAGTTTTTGAGCTAATTTGCATAATGTGAAAAACCTATTCTTGCAAACTAGTCTCTGGATTTTTTGCCAATTTTCATCAAGTTAGTACCATAAGATTCAGAAGACACTGATCCTCAAGAATTATCAAAAACATTTTGACTGTTCCACTCAATGTATTGAGGATCAACCAATTAATTACTGCAAACATGGCATTGCTAGCTTGATTTGCTATAACTCAACAGTCATTGGTCAGATCATCTCCAAACTTTATGGATATTTACATATTTAGACTTGAATGGTGTCTGCCAATTTTGGTCCAGATTGGCCTTTAGGGGGCACTTTAGCACTCCAAAACACTTAAAAATCAATTAAAATGCTATTACAATGTTATTACAAGGTCGACATATAAACGATTGGTGCCATGTGACTAAGTTCACTCACATGAACAACTTTCTAATTACATGTTATGTCAAAAATTGCACTGCTTGTCTTTTATTTTGGCTAATTCGTTCAAAGATTTCACTATACAAAGGCTTATTATACAAAGGTCAAAAGGTCATTCTGACCAAAACTTAGTGAACGTCTTTGGATATGGTCCCTGATCAAGAATGATACCATACTGTGGCCTTTTCACTAATTCTGACCCACTTTCACTGAGCTCCTCACACCAATAGGGCCTCTTATGAGTGAATTAGGCCTCATTATGGCCTACAAGAAATCAATGGCTTTAATATAGAATCAATCCACTCTGCAAGTGCAACTTCTTGGATGTTCTACAAAGCAGTGTAGATCAGTACATATGAATGCAAACCTATAATGTGTTTAAAACACCACTGCTTCTTGTTTATGGCAACTGAAGGCCTTTTGATGAACTGACTTCCTATCAGTTCTGTTCACTCTGCCTATGAATAAGACCCATAGCTTGAGGCCTTTTTAGGTCTAATGGGCTAAACGAAAAGCTTGAGGCCTTTTTAGGCCTAATGGGCTAAACGAAAAGCTTGAGGCCTTTTTAGGCCTAATGGGCTAAACCTGCAGAAGGGCCCATGCTGCTGTTGCATGCTTGAACCCGCTCATTGCCGCTTGCGGCTATATTTTATCTTCTGTTTGTGAAACG
>NW_023494895.1:0-47037 GCF_904425465.1 Colossoma macropomum | reverse complement strand
TGTGTGTGCTGCATCTACAGAAACACAGCTAAAGGTCTTAACAGTGATGTTTTAATATTCATTTCTGTTACTTTGAGAAAAAGTCCTGCAATAACTGTAGGTTATTTCTGTATTCCTGATTTCTGAACTGTAGAGAGATATTTGTATCTGAAACTACTTTGTCAGGTGTGACTAGCTGTTCTGTTAAAGCTGCTGCATTCTCCCTCTCTACCAGAGGGGGCGCTGAGAAGAGAACATGTTTTTAGACAAATACTATTGCGGGTCTCATAGTTATTCTTTCATAATTGAGTAGCATCTACAAAGATGTCTTCTCTTCTCAGCATCTTTCTGAACTGGATAAACTGATGCTGGTGGCTCTCTTTGGTTTATCTCCTCAGGTTCTAAAGAGAGGAGAGAACAACTCACTGGAAATGTGTTTCAGGTAGAAACATCCTCATTACATGTAGACACACCTTCTGATTTTGTAGTTATTGATAGTTGTAGTTACTGATTTATGTATTTACTGATTACTATATATATTGATAGCTGTAGTTATGGATAAAAGTAGTTGTTGAATGGTGTTGTAATTGATGGGTGTAGTTATTGATAGCTGTACTTATTGATAAATGTATTTATTCATAGTTGTAGATATTGTTAGCCATAGTTAGGGTTCAAAGTAGTTGTTTTGATAGATTAAGCTATTGACAGCTCTAGTTATTCATAGCTGTAGTTATTGAGAATGTAGTTGTTGATAGATGTAGCTACTGAAGGTGTTATTGATAAACATAGCTATTGATAGCTGTAGTTAGCTATAGCTTAAATTATTGATAGTATTTAATGTAGTTATTAATACCTTTAGTTAGCGGTAGTTGTAATTTTTGATAGTTTATCAATAGTTGTTTTGTATTTATTGAAAGTTATTGATAGCTTACATTATTGATACTTACTGATAGCTTAAATTATTGATAGTTGTAGTTATTAAAAGGCTTCGTCATTGATAGGTGAAGCTAGTTCAGTAAAATTATGTTTGTAGTTTACTGTCAACTTCAATTTGGCCTAAATGTGTAAATAATCGAGTAGGAAAGAAAGAAAGTTGCAAACGGTGCATAAACTTTACCATCTGTGTCCACATAACCTGATGCTATTTGCCTAAGTCCTTTTCCCCTTATGGCACTTCACCTCATGTCAAATTGTATTAGAGCTAACATGACAGTGTTATTCCAGAGATCCAAAGCTGTTTTGTCTGTTGTCTGAAACCTGATGCTGTGCTCTGAGGATGTCATATAACACCCGCTTCTTGGGTGATATCTTCCTGCCACAGTGACACACAGAGCCACCACGGGCCTCTGCCCTGTTGTGCAAGTCACGTTTCTACAATCTTATCAGTGCTAGGTACAATGCAAGCAGTATTAATGTGAGATACCACATCAGCTGCCATGTTTAAAAGTTCAGTTATGCTTATTTGTGGGAATGCTAGTGTCTTGCTGTGGTTTGCATTAAATAAATAAATGACAATAAGTAATTGACCATTACCGGGGGCTGTTACCATGGTAACTCAGTTAATCATCACTAGGAACAGGTGCAGTTGTAGTTATTCGTACCTGTAGTTGAATAAACTAGTCATTGATAAGTTTTCTCTCTCTCTGGTCAGGTGGGCTGTTCTGAGTATCATCAGTGTGAGAGGAGCATGAATGGAGAGTTCTGTGTCCACACTGAAGTCTGTTACACATCTCTGAAATCTGCACTCAAATCAGACTAAACACACAAACATGCAACTATAATCATTAAATTGTCTTTTGTAGTCACAAATAAAATCTGCTTATTTTAAATAATATTTCTTACCAATGATAATATTCATCTTGCACTTATGATGCTGTTTAAATAAAGATGTATATGATCTGCAAATCGTCTAACTAACATGAGTATATGTTCAGGTTAGCACACTAAACCCTTTAGCCCATCATAAACAATGCAAGGTCTTACTAAGTAGTACCACATGCCTTCTCTAAAATAATAATAATAAAAAAAACTTCACATTTTACTACTGTCTCCTTCTTTAAGGTGAAGTGGCTTGTTTGCCTGTTTAAACATGTACACTCCACTTTATACAGAAATGCATCAGTTGATTCTACAGCACAGTGAGATCTAAGGAAGTTTGCTTTAAGAGTATTAGAAAAAACAATGCTCTATACTCTCCCCAAGAAAATATATGAAACTTTCACAGGAGAGGAACCTTCAAGGCTACGTCTTCAGCACCTTTAGTTGGGGAACATAGTTGTACTATTCCACTGCAATTATATTTTTTTCCAGTTGTATTGACTCCACACATCCTGTCTTCACTCCAGGATTTTAATAAAATTGTTTGTTTTTGAGAAGTTACAAATATATACCTTTCCTCTAGGAACCAACTGATGTAAGGTACACAGTTGGACCTTAAAACCACTGTTGTACCTTTGAACGTACATTTATATTGTTTGTAACTTGATGAATTAAAATTGTACCAGCACTGTATTTTTTTCTGACAGTGTAGCTCTCTACAGCGTATCTTGTGGGCCGGGGAAAGGAATTTTTATGATTATTCCAACTTACTTACTTCTTCTCTAGAATTTGTCTCTAAATTCTTTCAAAGTATTGATTTTCTTCTGAATTAAACATGATGTGATGAAACCACAGATTTTGTTGAATCAGTATTTCTGGCACAGATGCATCCAGAGGTTTGGTTTGTTTGCAATTTCTCTATTAGCTTAAGCACAGTTTCTACACTCAAACGACAGCCATGTGGGACAGAGTTTTTTACCGTTAATTCAGGTCTCATAGGTTTTCCTCCAATGATACTATTTACCCAAGAGTTCAATTCAGAGAGGATACAATACATATGTGATAAGCCACCAAAAAAAGGCAAATACTCTTTTAGGTTTGCACACTGCACTGGTTTAAAGTCAATGTGAATTGAAAATCATAATGAATTTTATCAGGTACACCTACCATGTAGGTGTACGTTTACAGGTTTTGATGGTAGCCCATCTGTTGCTGTATACTTAATCAGTGCTTATCTACCTCACCCATCAATGGAAAGGGAGCACTGCTGAGCAGGTGTAATTTGGGTGGTGGAATATTCTCAGCACAGCAGTGACACAGACACTGTAGTGGCATTGTAGTATGTGTGGCACAATTATAAATGTATCACAGCGGTGTTGCAGGGATTATTAAACATTTTACACTTACTGGCCACTTTATTAGACATACCTACCTTGCTTGTACACTTTTCCAAAGCAAAATTAAGTGGCAACCCTTCCAAATATTTTTCAGGAGATTTTTGGGAGATTAAATGTAATATAGTCCACTTGCATAAGGAAGGAGAATGTCAAAGTGAAAAAAAAATAAAAACAGTTTCCAAAATTTGATTTCAAAAACATCTAAAAAGCTGCAGAAAAAAAATAGACTCCTAACAACCACCTGGAGGACAACCAAAACTGAAATCATCAAATACACAGCATTTAAATCTTTAGAGAGGAGAAAATCAAGCTCCACTGTGAGAAGACGACTCAGTGCTATGGGTCTGAAAGGATGTGTAGCTGTCAGGAAGCCCTCGCTGAGAAAAGGAGACAGACACATCAAACAAAGAAGCTGAACAATGGACTGACCACCCCAGAGTCCAGTCCTCAACATTACTGAAAGTGTTTGAAGTTACTTGGATACCAAAGTGCTAAACCAATTTCTAAGACTGAACTTTGAGATGTGGAAAAATGAAGACTTCATATAATGATGTTTTGTTTTATGTCAGAAGACGTCCTTCAAAAGGAATACAAAGATCTATACAGTTTATACTTGTGCAACCTACATGTAGAAGCTAATAGCTAAACAGCTAACAGCAAAGTGGACATTAATTGTAGCTCAACAGGCCTCAAGCACTCCAACACTGCTGATCAAACACCGTTTAAATACTAATGGAAAGACGTGGTAGGCCATTAAAACAGCAAAAAGAAAAGGTATCTGGCTCTCCTGTCCAACGCTGACAAATGAGCAACAATATTCAGCCACACTAAAACAGTAAACCCACAGAGGGGCCCTACAGCTCAGGCAACATCAAATTTCTGCACATTAACTGATCTGAGATCTGCTTCACTCTGACTGGGTCTAGTTTTGAGGCCTAGTTGAAATATTGAAACTTCGTTTTTCTTCAGTCTCAGCAATTTAACAGCTCACTGTGTTTGGTTTACCTTTGCTATTAGATATGATACTGTGACAAAATTCTATTTAATTTCTATACCCTATTGTACAATAAAGATCATCACATATCAGCTTTACAGGGATTGGTTTGTAACCTAGATTTAAGAACTGAGTGCTAGAATCCAAAGGAGAATGGAAAATGTGAGATGGCCACTTAACATACAGTAAGAAAAGAGTTGGAGTAGTTGAAGATTTTTTAGTTGAAGATTTGAGGAGGTACAAAGATGTTAATAAAGGATTTTACCTCATGAGGTTTATCTCTCTATGTTTCAGACAAAATACACTTAAAATACTCAAAATAATAATAAGGCCAAAAATATACTGCCACTCATCACTTCAGAGGTGCTCAACAAAGCCATGTACCAAACAAGAATAAAGTTTGTCACACCTACATTTAAGTTGTGATTTTTCAATCTCATTGGCTGCTCATATATGGAAAAAAAATCAAACCCAACCCACAAGACGAGTGAGAAATGTAAGACATGTCAACATCAAAGACTCTCTCCCCCTAAAAATGCGGCAAACGGAAAACGTAGGAGTTGTTTGTACCTCCTCTCATTGGTCAGTTGTATTTGAACATAATTTTGACCCAATGAGCAGCTAGAAACCTAAACACAAAGGTTCCATCTATGTTCATCAGATCTTAACACAGACATCCACTCACCAAAGACCGTCACCATCGTCAGCCCCCCAGCTCCAGTCTCTGAGATGGAGAGATCAAGAGTCACTCTCATCACTCTCATATGTAAGTTTTACAACCCACTAACTTCCATTTACAAATTTCAGTTGTTTTAATGTAGGTATTTGAAATCTTTGTTTATTCTAATGTATGATTGGTGTGTTGCAGGTGTTTTGTTCTCCAGGATCTCTGGAGAAAAAGTAGAGTTGAGAGTCAGACCAGGAGATGATGTCATGCTCTACTGCGACCGTACCTGGGTGACTGGAATTAATAAAGTTTGGTTTAGAAACTCCTTAAACATGCAACAAGCACTGCTCATCATAACTGAAGGAGATCTGAAGAATGGGACGTTTCCACGCTACTCTTTCCTGTGGAATCCATCCATCAGAACTCATGATCTGCTGGTGAAGAATGTCACTGAATCAGACCTGGGTCTGTATTACTGTGGTGGACATGAGAAAATGACCTCCAAAAATAAAGATGGAGTTGATATTGCAGTGGATGATGTTTACTATTATGGAAACAGAATCACTCGACTCTCGCTCTTTGGTAAGATTTCTCACTCTGACCTGCTGATTAAGTTAGTCGGTGACTTTGGCAACACCAGTACAGGGGGACATAATAACATGCTTGATAAACCTTATCAATCCAGTATGTAGTAATTAATCATCATTTGCATCCAGAAGTCAAAATGTGCAGTTGAGCTAAGACAGATTATTATTTCATATTTTATTATTACGATAATTATCTTACATGTGAACTACAACCACAAAGAAATTTCCAATCTTTAGTACAGGGATTGATTCTCTATATAGCTTAATAAAATTATGACAAGTGCTCTAGAAATGCTTAATTCACCCTTAATACTGCTTAGTAATATAGTAGTAAGCAGCTATTTAGTAGTTTTTGGATCGAGAAGTTAGTTACCAGCAATTAGCTTAATAAGGCTTAATAAGGGCATAATAATGCACAAGAGTATGATGTTTAATACACAAACAAAAGTGCTCTGGATGCTTTAAAAATGCTTTACTGACCTGACTTACTGCTTAATAATTCAGTAGCCAATTATTTACCAGCTACTGTTTTTTAAGGGTTCATCATAATGTTTCTCAAAATTCTGACTAAACCTTTTTAATGTAAGGCTTTAACAGTGAAGGGGCATTTAGTTTTTCTTGTGCTGTAAAGATAAAGACTGATTCATGAGCTGTTTACTTGAGTTCTTTCTTAACCTCGTCACCGTCTCTTAGAGCTTAATGAGGATAGAATTAAAGGCTGTACCACTTTCTCTCTTATTTCAGACATGAGAGTTCCTTGTTCTGATCTCCAGACCCCCTCCACCCCTCCTGTACCAGACTGTAGTGTCTGCTGGAAGCTGCTGGTCAGTGTGTGTCCTGCGTGTGTTCTCCTCTCCTCCACCTGCGTGTACTGCATCTACAGGAACAGAACTAAAGGTAGCACTCTTTCACCATTTTTCTTTTCTCCTTTTTTATCAGAAACTCCTCTTTCGTAACTCCTCCTTGCTGGTGCACAGTTATGGACTGTAGCCCATCTGTTGATGCACGGTTTGCATTGGACCAAATATTATCTGACAACAGCAGTCCTGTAGTCAGAAACTAGTGGGCTACAATCTGTAACTGTACAACTATATAGTGGACATATAGAGTAGGTGGAGCCCAATTCAATTCAGTTCAGTTCAACTTCACTGTTATTATACTGTGCAGTATAATGAAAAGCTTTCACACGGTTCTCCTTGGTGTAACCTATATCATAAGCACAACAGTACAAAGACAGATGTACATTATAAGAGCTGTTAACAGGTATTGGTATAAAGCCAGACACTGTGTTGTAGTGCGGTAGTAATTACATGCAAAGCACACCCTCTTCAAAGAACACCTTTATGTACTATTTAATGCAAAGGTATATATAGTAGTAAACTTAGTGAATGAATAAAAACCGGGCAACTGAAATTTGCCTCACAGCAAGATGGGTCTGGGTTCGATTCCCTGGCCGGGCGACGAGGGTCCTTTCTGTGTGGAGTTTGCATGTCTCCATGTGTCTGTGTGGGTTTCCGGCAGGTACTTTGTAGTCAGGCCAATTGGACACACTAAATAGCCCCTTGGTGTGAATGTGTCTGTCTGTATGTATGTGTGCATGTCTGTCTGTCTGTCTGCCCTGCAATGGACTAGCGACCTGACCAGGGAGTTTCCTGCTCCCTCCGTGACCCAGAAGGATAAGCGGCTTAGAAAATGTGTGTGTGCGGTTTTGCATTACCCTATACGCACATTTTGGTCTGATTGTATTAATTACATATTGCACAGATGCAGCTTTACAACAGTGTAGAAAATATTGCACAATGTTGAAAAAAGTGTAAAAAGTTAAATAAACCAGACAGTGAAGTGGAAGAACAAGATAGAGGTTTCTATTAAATTTTCTAATAAGTGTACAGACTTGAGCTTTGTTTACTGATTGAAAATATGCTTTGTTGTCTATTAAATTCATAAAGGTTCTTTATTTATTTTTATTGACAGTGGAGAAAGACAACAATCAGGGGCGCAGTGAAAGAAAACAAAGCTGGAAAATTGATGAGGTACAGAAATGTGCACACACACACACACACACACACACACACACACACACACACACACATAGAAGTGTCAGCCTTACTGAGAAATACGTGTGTGGTTTGCTGCTGAAAAGTTTGAGTTGAGCCATCTAACACAATTTTTTGTCCATAAACCACTTCATACTGTAAATATTAACCACAGTCAGAGTCTGTATGTAGGCCCACATTTCACTTTCTCCATCTTATAACTACATAATAACACATTAGTTTCATAGTAGTTACCAAATGATTTAAAGTAGTTAAGCGGTAAATGAATAAATAAGAGTTTTTTAAATATAGAGTTTTTATTTTTATAAATAATACAATAATTTTAAGCTGAATAACTGAATAATAAATCTGAACCTTAAAAATTTTAAATTGTATCTTTAGTATTTAGGAGATTTGGTACAACAATATTGGAACTTGGCTCCACCTCTTATCCCAGCCCATGTATACAAAGAAAGACCACCAGTATGTTTGGTTTGTGTTATTTTTAGCCCAAACTGAGCTCTAATATTTTATATCAAAACAACATATTTCATAAGTTTAAATCACTACCGCAATAGCAGTGCTGTTAGTATTAGGATTGGTACTAGATTAACTGATATTGGTATTTATACAACAGTTAGTTCCGGCCACGCAAGCTGATTGGTTGAGAGGCGTTCTAACCATGCTGTTATTTTGCCATAACATCACGGTTTCTTCACAAACACTGTATCACTCTGCTGAGACGCTGTTGCTAAGCAACGACTTTGACAGCTGTAGCAGACTTTGAAGCCATTTGAACGTTTTTACTTCTTACTTTGCCACAAACAGAAAATGGACACTTTTAAGATCACATTTGAGTGACAGCTGATTTAATCAGACTCTGAAGATGAGACGACACTAAATTCCTAAACTGTCAGTTGGTCTGTGTGGAGCTGGAGAACGAACTGCAGACTGTGCAGCGAGTGGGCGGAGCTCGTTACTCTGACGTAGCAACAAGCTGCTCGTTAAGGAACTATAATTTGGTGAAGGAACTGCTAAAATTAAAACACATTAAATGCCACGTTCACAGCCCAGTTTATTAATTTATTTATTTAACTGTTGTATAAAAGCAATAGAACACCTGAGGTCATGTGTTATCATGAATAATATCACGGCTATGATGATCTATGGGACTCGCCCTCGGCTCGTGCCTGCGACCAAATCACAGACGTGATGTTATTTTGTGATAACACACTCCCTCTTGTGTTCGCTTAATTATTAATAAACCAGAAGTTCCCACACAGAAAACTTCATTATTCTTTTTCTTCTCTGGCTGGCTCACCAAAAACATTGTGTCTCAGAACTTAACGATAAAAGTATTTATCGCAATGAAAGTAGTAACAAAGCAGACAACAAGTAACCCTGGATTCAGTTGTCAAACCGAACATCAAACTTCCACAGAGTATCCACAGAGTTCTGTCAATCAGAATTTATTTATTTCCAGTATGAAGGGAATTTTTGTACAGTATCGACTAAAGTCAGCAAGCTAGCCGCAAAGCATTGTCAATTAGATCGCGGTTCATCCAAAAGCATTGGCCTATCATGTTAGCTGAGAGATAAAACTGTATGACAGTTATTTACAAGCCAGCTACCTCTGGTGTATGTGGTTGGCTAAAATGGGCTGTATTAATACTAACTAAAATTAGCTGTACAGATTTTTTTAGCCAACTGAATCCTATAGAGTTTGTGGTAAAACTTTATATGAATCCTGTATTTGTAATGCTTCATAGATGCGTTTATAGGGCATTATATTCAATACATAATACCTAATGGTACCTGGCATAAGCTTGTATAATTGCTCTTGAGTTGGCAAGTTAATTTCAAGCAAGAGCTAATGACTTCATAAAGTCAGGTTACATAATGCACTGTAATATCTGATAACTTACCAGCTAGCTCAAAATAAATCTTCAAATGCACACACACACTAGGGGGCAGTGAGCACACTCGCTGAGAGCAGTAGACAGCCCCATCCACAGCACCCAGGGAGCAGTGGGGTTAGGGGCCTTGCTCAGGGGCACTTCAGATACTTCCTTACAGTCTTGTTTTATAAAGTGTTACATATGTGATTATAACTAATTATAACAAATTATATAGGCATATTTCAGGCGTCATAAGGTATTATGCATGCCATTCAATGCCTCATAAATGTTATTATTAAACATTGAAAATACATAATTCATAGGAAGTGTTATTGCTAGCTTACAAGCAATGTTAGCTTCAGTTTTCTACCGTATACAATCTTTGGAAGTGGCTCAATTAAAATGTATACTAATAGGAAAATATAATAATAATGTTAATTGTATGCAGGTTGGAGGAGGTGATGTTTGTTATGCTTCGTTGGATCTCCCGAGCAGAAGACAGAAACGGCTGAAGAAGAGAGCCGAGAGCTCTGATTTCAGTACATATTCTGAGGTTAAAACTGATAAAATGCAACCAAACTGATTCAGTTTTTAACTTGAAGTGATTCAGTGGACTACAACTCACTTTTAAGTCTTTCAAAAGATCAGATTCATTTTGTATATTTTTGGAAGCCTGAAATTTTCTGAATTAAAAAAATTATTAACATTTGAACTATTTTATTTTTTTCTAGTTACTAATTCTTTAATTTGATGTGACATTATTAATTGAGCTAATTTAAATAGCTAAGAGCATAAGAGTAATATATATATATATATCTTTGTAAATACATTTGGCTCTGTTACTTCATAAGGGATATCCTACTAAATATCTGCTCTAACACATTCTGTGGGATTTTTCTAACTGCATATAAGACAAAGTATATCTTGTGCTTTTATCAAATATTATCAATAAATAATTATTGAGTCCAAGTGGTTAGCATAGGTACACACTGGCTGTTTATTTATCTTCTGAAAGTATTTTTTGTTTTTTGTTAAGACCACGCTGAGTATAATTAGAAATCGTAGAGCAGGTTTATTGCACTTAGCTGGTTGCATTTTCGGCATCTGATTTGTGTGGAAAGTGTGTGGTGGCAAGTGCAGAAGGACACCAGATTGCTTAAATTATTGCTAGGAAGCTAGAAAAGACACTTCAAACAGCCTCCTGCTAAAGAACTACCCTAAATCAGTTGTCCTCACCTTCAAGATGCATCATCAGAAGGGGTTTTCATAGCACAGCTGGAGAGTCCCTTTTAAATAGACCAAGAGGTGAAGTTTGAAATCCTACAGACTGAAAATCAACTCATATTTGACTCTGTACAAGCATTATCTCTTTATTTCTCTCCTTCTCTCACATTCACATGTGCATACTAATACAAAGTTAAACCCTATGAATTCTCAGTATTATTACATCTTAAGGTTTCTAATTTGATAATTACATGGAAAACAATACAAACTAACAGGTCTGTTCTAACATTATAGAAGTTAGAATTTGAAGCTTGGACCAAATAGTGGCTCCTGGCCATCTAATGGCTGTAAAAAGAAGTAGACCTGTGTGAGCAGGGAGAGGATTCAGCAGGATCTTCAGAACCATGGACAGTAAAAGCAGAAAGCCAGCACTCACTGACCTGCTGTTTTCTATGAACATATAATATAAAATCTCTGGTGCAATGTAGATGGCCCTCTTTGGAACTGCAGTTGAGCTTCTTGATGAGACGCATGCTAGTCACATGCCTAAGCATATAGCTTTATGTCACCAGGACATTGAACTAATCTCTCACTACACTGAACAAGTCAGTGGTTTCTCTCATACACTCAGCGCTCGACTTGTTGATGCTAGGGCAGTGCCGTCCCCTAGGTAAAAAAAACAGTCATCTGGAGTTCTTAAAACAGGAAATGTATCATCTTTGGAAGTTATTTTACTTTTCAGACTTGTGCCCAATTCTGGTCCTGGAGATCTACCACCATGCAGAGTTTAGCCCCCAGCCCTAACCCAACACACCCGATTCAGGTAATGAAGGCCTTCAGATGTATCTGGATATTAAAATGTGTTAGATCTGAACTCTCCAGAGTGGAGATCAGACCAGGACAGGGTGCCCCTCTTTTCTTAAATAATTGTTTAAAATAATATTAAAAAGTGACACTGCCAGCTGCACCTCCAAAATGATTGGCTAACTCAGTAACATACTGCTGCCAGTAGTGTTCCTAAGCCTGTGGTGATGTTTGCTGACCACAGTAGTATAGTAGGGTGTTCTTGCCCACATAGAGACTCATCTGCCATAAGGAAGGCAGAGATATTACCCACAACACTACACCAACCATAAGTTAGGCCAATGAATTGCTCTAAATCCAGAATGCTCTCCCAGTCTCCTGCTTGGTAGGTTTCCACCCCTGACCACGTCCTCAAACAGTACTGCCTTCCAGGCCCCTGATCTTGTCCCATTGCCTTCAGTCCCATTAACTCCTCTCCCTGTTGCTGGTCCTGGTCCTGCTCCCTATCCCTTTCCTTTTTACTGGCTTTATTTCTCTCTGAAAATTCCACCTATTTTGCTTTTTTAACCATGTAGATACCTGGATAGACAAACGGGCTAATAGTGCCCTGGACTAAAGCATTGTTTTTCAGGGTTCAGTTCCCTTTGTTAGGCACTGAAAATGTATGTCTATGAGTACATCTGTTTATTTTCTTAAAAAACTGTATTTACTTTATCAGATGTACAGCAAAACATCTCACAAGAATTTGCATCAACATTTTTTTTGAGACTTTAACACAAATTTATAACTAGGCAGAGGAAAATTGACACAAAAACAGATGCAATGAGTTACTCAAAATTTAGTGAGAATAGTGGAATATGTAATCAGCCGAATGTATAATATCTCTACCAACGTTTTTTGAGATCCTCCCATATTTTGTGCAGGCCTACCTCAAATTTACATGCATGAGGTAAGGAAACAGTTTGAATTCAGGCTTGAGCAGCAGAAAAATGGGGGCAGAGTGTATCCAGTTTGTGCCTGAAACTGGCATAAAGGTTTCAGTACGTCAGGACCAGACAGTTTAAATGGTATCAGAGCAAGTAAGCCTGTGTTTCAGCACCATGGACAATACAAGCAAGTAGCCAGCACTCTTTGATTTGCATTTATCTAAAAATGTAAACATGTCCAGTTTAGATCGATTTCTAAGTGATTGCAGTTCTGTTACCTGATGACTAGTCTCTATATATAATATGTCCATTGTGTCTCTTTCTCTCTCTCTCTCTCTCTCTCTCTCTCTCTAGCTCTCTCTAGAGTCCCACAAAGCAATCAGAAATATGTACAATCTTGCTTATGCCTCTTAAGTATACTGATGCACATTTAACTCCATACATGTATGGACACATGCACACATACATTCACATTCATACTAACAGATTTAAAATGTATTAAGTAATATAATCCCCCTCCCCTCCAAACCTGAGAGTTTAAGAGCATCAAACATCAAAACAGGAACCCACAATGAGACCCTGCAGCTCAGACCTCACCACTGTTCACTGACTGCCTATACTGACTGATCTCACATCTGCTCTGTACTGTGTAGATTAGAGTTTAAGACCTCTTTAAAGTAGAGAAACTGATCCAGGATCTGATTTAAACATTAGAAGTCCAAGATCACAGTTTAGTGAGACAATAAAGAAAATTAAACTGGTGGGTGAAACTGCAGCTCAGGTGATGCTTTGTCTTCTGCAGCACACACAGTCATGGAAACATCTGCAGTCAGCAGCGTCCACCTCATAGCCATACAAAAAGAAACACCAGTTTGCAGCATTTTTACTATTGCATACTTTGTCAATTTTCTTGGACAGATTTGAATGTAATGAAATGGTTATTGGTCACTGGTGTCTTTCAGAACTTAAAGGGGAATTCCAGCTTTAAAAGGTGAATCTAATAAAGATAAGCAGGTCACTGTGCTGCACACTCACTCACTCACTCACTCACTCACTCACACATGCTCAGTTTACTGAGTGATTGTAATGGAAACTGTCGGTGTGATACACATATATACTATAAGTGAAGACTCAAACCCACCCACACCTCCCCCTAAACCTCCCCCCCTCCCACCTACACACCTGTGAGCTAGAGAGCGTCGGACATGCAAAAACAGGAAACCCACAACAAGGCCTGCAGCTCTAGACAACTCACGCAAGCCTTGCGCTGTGACTGTCTTCAACAACTTCAGATTCTCCTGGAACTGAATTTCTTCACTTTGAGACTGAACAAGAGCCAAGAAACAAATCTAAACATAAAGCACAGAGAACAAAGAATAATGATAAATACAGGAGATGTACAATTGTTTAAACATTTCTTGATGCTGGGTCAACAGGTTAAACTGAAAGAACTAAGCAAACACAAACATCTAACAAATAAACTAACATACACAAGGCCACATGGGGAACTGAGGGAAGCCAAGGACTTTAAATACCAAGGGAGGAGGGGGAGGGGACAGATCTTACGTGATAATGAGACGACACAGGGCACATCCTGTCTGAGGAATCTGTACTGCACAGCTCCTGATACTAGAGTGGGAGCAGAGACAGGAATCTTTGGGGAGCTCAGTGGATGCCATTAGAACAGCCATGAGCAGGGAAGCTGGAGCTGTGGTCACTGACTGCCTTTATTGTCTGACCTTGATCTGCTATGGATTGGTTATCCTTAACTGACTTATAGTTGGTTAATTTTGGTCTTTTCTTTGGGTCTTTTTGGTCTAAAATTCGTCTTTTCTTTGGGCCTTTGGGTTTCTGAATGGCTTGTTAATGTATCAGGTTCTCTCAGAGGTCTTCTCCAACACCAAAGTTCAAAGGTATCAACATTTTTCTTGGCTTGCTTGTTCATTGTCAAGCTCTGACATACATAGAAAGCAAAGAGAAAAACACAGCTTAGATAGGAAAATGGCAGGTGTCCTAACATTACTTTGCACACAATATACTGGTATCAGTAATCCACTAATCTGCGTAATGTAGTGTGTCACAGTATCACTTCAAGCTATTACTTGTTAATTTAAACATCTGGTGCAGATATCCAGTCCTGGAAGCCTGCAGATGTTTTCGCCAGACATGACGTGTTAGAACAGAGAGAATGGTGAACACAAGCCTACAAATCTGCAAAAGCAGTCCACAGAAATGTGGTCAAGTTGTGGGTCGAAAAAAAAAGAGCATACTCTTAAGGTGTGACTAATCAGGAAGCATCTGCTTAGTTTGGGCACCTCTCAATGGTTAGGTGTCTGATTATCTATGCAGTGAGACGTAATCAAAAATAGAAATGTTCCACTGACGTGGACCAAGCAGACCTCGACACAGATATCCGCTTCAAAGACCCTCACCATCGTCACCCACCCAGCACCAGTCTCTGAGATGGAGAGATCAAGAGCTGTTCTCATCACTCTCACCTGTAAGTAAACTTTTATACTGCACTACCTTGAGCGCACCTGATATTTGTATATTTATATTAGCATTTTTTGATACAAGGTTAATTCAATTAATTAGGTTCTGATCACATCTCTGTAATGCTTTTTAGATGCATAACACTGTAGAGTTCAGCTTTTGTAATATCTGAGAAGGAATTGAGTAAACCTGACTGTAACATTAAATAAACACCATTTGATTATTTTCGAAAATAAATGTTGTCATAATTCTAGAGTTTAGCTGATGTTTCATGTCACCTTTTATTAATTTGTTTCTCAAATAGTACAACAGCTAAACTAAATGCTGGCAGTTGTCTAAAAATGCTTAGTTGTAGAACCTAAATTGTTTAGAACCTGAACAGCTGGATTTTTGATTGCTGTTTTGCAGGTGTTTTCATTTCCAGGGCCTCTGGAGCAGAAGTGGAGATCAGAGTCAGACCAGGAGATGCCATCATTCTCTACAGTGACTGTATTTGGCAGAGCGTATCAACTACAATTTGGTTTAGAAACTCTTCAAATGAGCATCAACCTCCTCTGATTATATCAAGAGATGGTTCGACCCACAATGCTTTTTCACATTATGTGTTTTTGTTTAACCACTTCAACCAAACTCACGATTTGCTGGTGAAGAACATCACTGAATCAGAGCTGGGTCTGTACTACTGCGCTTACTGAGATGAGAAGTTAATCAATGATGAAACTCCAACTTTAAACTCTGAGGATATTTATCGTTTTGGAAACAGAACCACTCGACTCTCTCTCCTTGGTAAGATTCCTCAGTCTGACCAACAGATTTTATTTAGTTATTTACCTCTGCAAATTTTCTGTATTTAAATATTACTCTAAAAAATAAGAACGTTCTGTTTTCTTGTATTTGTAATATTTATAAGATCTGACTGAAGTTCTATGTGCCACCACTTCTGTTGATGAATTCAGTTCTTAGTTCAGACCCCCTCCACCCCTCCTGTATCAGACTGTAGTGTCTGCTGGAAGCTGCTGGTCACTGTGTGTCCTGTGTGTGTTCTCCTCTCCTCCACCTGTGTGTACTGCATCTACAGAAACACTACTAGAGGTATCCACTCTTTCCTGATGCTTATCTATCACCCAATAAAATGAATGGTGTATAGGTTTGCAGTTGGGCTTTGCCTAGTGCTGATGAAGTAGATATGAATGTTTTGTAATTTATTCAGTGACAGGAGAGAAAAAACAGAAGGAGGGAGAGAATAAAGACAATTGGAAAAGTAAAAAAAATAACAAGGTATTAGAGCACAAACACACACACACACACACCCGCACACACACGCTCATTGGACACACTCCTACAGACATGCTCAAACATGCACAGACACATGCACAGAACATTTGGTAACACTTTATAACTTTGTTTAACAAACCAATAACTGACCTTTAATAGCGATGAGCAAACTATACCCCTGGCTCAGGAAGGTCACAGCTGCCATTTTAACTTTAGTTTTACTCTAGATAAACACAAACAACTCAAAACCAAAGCTGGCCACTTTTTAGTGGCTTCAAAGCTTGACTTTCCAGAGCAAACCTCGTGCCTCGCGTTGCTGTTGTATACTTATCCCACTTTCTGGATGGGACTAGATGGCTACCAGCAGATCAGGGTAGGCTGTATGCCTGCCAGCAGCAGACACAGCCAGGGCTTCATTGACATCTTCGCAAGCAGGCAGGGCCTCATCGACGGGGGAAGGGAGGCTCCAGTCCTCCTCGGAGCAGGGACTGGAGGCATGAGGGGGGCTCCTGCCAAGGGTTGCCACTCTGCCAGCAGGATCCTGGCTATCTGATGGTTCACTACCTGTTGCTCCTCAATCTGCTTCCATTGCTTTTCAGCATCACAAAAAGTAGCCTGCAGCTCCCTCCAGCCAGCCAGGTGCAGGTGGACAAGGGTCTTAATGGCCTCCTCCTCTGCCGTAGAGACGCCCTTGGTGTGTTCAGGTCCAATTCCCCGGTTTCGGCACCATTGTAGCAAGGTCTGTGCTACCCCAGGCTCAGGAAGAATGCTTGAGGCAGGCCTGAAGGTCGCAGCAGCCATTAAAAAAAAAAAGAAAAATTGGCCAAAGAAATACAAAACAACTCAAAACCTAAACTGGCCACTTTTGAGTGGCTTCAAAGCTAGACTTTTCAGTCCTTTTCTCCAAACTAAGCTTTTCAGCTCTTCAGTCTGCTGCTGCTGCTCGTCCCTTTCTACTTCTCTCTGTTTCTTCTCTGTTCTTTTTGAAGGCACTCATGCTGCTAAGGCCTGATCAGCACCAGCTGGCTCTTATTAAGGCAGTGCGAGCTCCTGAGCCGAGAGAGACAGAGAGCTTGTTGCTTCACCTCCCCGTCATTGCCCCCACTCCGCAGCTCATCCGCCAGGGTCGAACATGAGGTGTGGTCTAGCGGCCTTGCTGCGGAAAAGGAGGTGGGGTCTGGGTGGTGGAGTTCGGGACTCGTGTCCTGCCTTCATGGCTGTCGTCGACTTCCCCCCTCTCTGATGGCTGTACTCCTCCTCCCACCGGCACTCATGTCCCGTGGCAGTGTTCAGCATTTGGGCTGCCTTCTTGCTGGCTCTTGTGGCTGATATTGGGCTCAGGAGATGCATGGCACGCTATACATGGCACACTGAAAAAATATATATAAGAAGTGCCTGTCATGTGAAACATGCTGTTGTCGTTTGAGCATTCATCCCCCTTCTCAGGTCTCTGCACCTCTTCTTTGTCTCGATCCAGTTGTGATATCAAATTTTAGCCTCATACAAAGTATTTGAATGTGTGAACTCCCAAGATCAGCTGGAGAGACATTACTAAATCATCTGAAACAGCATAATGCTCAGAATTCATTTCGGCAAAGTCACTTAACATTATTTTAGATATTTGAACTAATTATTGACAGTTTCAGCTTTAATTTAATGGCTGTAAAAAGCTCCACAACTAAAGAACACATATTTTACAAACATCTGTTAGCAAGAGTTATAACTTAACACATGAGTTATCAAACTACTCTGCCATAAGATATTTTGTCATCATTTATACATATTAGACAAATTAGAAAGCTTATGTTATGCATTTTAGTAATTTGCTGCAGTGATTTGTAAACACGAAATGATGTCATACATGATGTCACTATTTATTAGTGGAGGGGTTTGTTGTAGATGTACAGAATGATGCACATCATTTATATATCTGAATAGACATATTAACAACCACATGGTCTATCATTTATATACAATTTTACATTTTCAAATTCTGATTAACTAATGATTTGTGCAAAGCTATTAATGGTCAATTAGTGTTTATTAAATGAATTTATTATAAGATGTTATCTTCATTTGAGCCTTTTTGCTGACTACATAAATTACATAGAACATTATACTATAAATATTAATGACCATACTGTTGATATTAATCATTAAATGTTTGTGAACTGTTTGCAGGTTGGAAAAGATGAAGTCTGTTATGCTTCGTTTGACCTCCTGAGCAGAGGACAGAAATGGCTGAAGAGGAGAAATGAGAGCTCTGAGTTCAGTTTATATTCTGAGGTCACATATTCTGAGATTAAAACTGATAAAATGTAGACATGCTGAGGAGAATCTCAACATTCAGGAGGTTGAGAATCTCTTGTGACAGAGTGATGAACTGGTTTAATACAGTACAGTAAATGACTTTAGTGGACTTCAACTCAATTTTATTTCAGTTCTTTTTCAACTTTATTATTACAGTTGAAGTTATAAATTGGATTTTAAATACAAATAAATAATAAAAAAATATATCATCCCATTGTTCAAGTAATGTGACTGTTAAACGTCTAATAATCAACTATTTCAGGTGCTAATAATCTGTTTATATTTACTAACCATTCAATTTGACATCATATTGTTTATTTCTAAATATTGCCTTTTTTCTCTAAATGACTGTTTTTGATATTTTTATTTAATAGATTTTACTCTGTTTAAGTGAACTTTGAGAATTTCAGTATTGTTTAATTAAACTGATCAACACTTGTTTTAAAGGCAGCTTAGTGTGTTCACTGAATATGCCTTCTCACAGAGATGTTTAAGGATCGACCAAATGTTTCAGATCCTTCCTGTAATCTGGGATGCAGTTACAACAACAAGAAGAGATCTTTTCCAAGAGGACTTTTACTGCCTTACTGGTTATTTTCAATTGTATTTCAACACATTAAAACATCTCAAATGTGAAGAAATTATTGGTACAGCCATACAAGTGTTTGAACCAAATACTCAATGGGTCCAATGGGTTTGTTTGGTCCTGGAGTCCCCCTGTTCTGCAGTTTATGGTGGTTTACTGCCCTTCCTGAGCTGAAAGGTACAACAGTTGTTTTAAGGTACAATTGTGTCCCCTAAATAAGTTTTTCCAGATGAAAAGTACATATTTGTATCTTTTCATAACCTAATGTTTTAAAACAGAACAATAAAATAAAAGCCTGGAGACGAGACGGGGTGTGTGGAGTCAATACAACTTAGACAATATCATTTCAATGGATTATGGTACAATCATGTTCCCTGACTAAAGGTAGTGAGATGGACCCTTGAGGATACCACTCCAGGACAAGAGGAGTACTGCCCCAGTGACAGTTTCATACCTTTATTTCTGAGAGTGAAATATGAACAATAAATTGTACAGCAGGGGTTTCAGCACCATGGACAGCCAGCACTCACAGATCTGTGGTTCTCTACAAATGCAAAAACTCTAAATAACTAAATAAATAAAATGTGTGCAAAAGGCTCAGTCCATCAGTTTAAAGGCTATCAGAGTATGAAAGCCTATGTTTCAGCACCAAGGACAGTTTAAACAGACAAACAAACACTTTGATTTGTGTTTCTCTATAAACATAAGGGCTTCTGGTGCAGTTTAAAGTGGTTTCTTAGGAACTGCAGTTCTGTTATTTGATGAGTAGCTGAATTTGCAACAAGTCTGGGAGTGTAGCTTTTAGCATAATGAAGCAGTCAGTAGTATCTCACTATATCTGAGCTCACCTTTAGTAAACAAAACAATTTTTTTTAAGGCCTTTCAATTAAAAAGTCAGTATTTTGAGAAACAGTGTAGCTCCCCCTCCCCCCTCTCCAACCCTAAGCGTCGAAGAGCAGCAAACATCAGTCACTCTCAAACAGGAAACCACAATGAGACCCTGCAGCTCAGAGCACATCAGTCCACTGTTCACTGACTGTCTTTACTGACTGATCTCACATCTGCTCTGTACTGTGTAGATGGGAGTTTCAGGCCTGGTTAAAACACTGAAACTGATCTGAGACTGAACTGGAACTGCAGCTTTGATGGCACCTTGTCTTCTGCATAACATACTCACAGGAACAAATGTAGTCAATAAACATAAACTAACCCTCCAGTTCTTTAAACTACACACAGACCCGGTCCCATGAAGGTCTTTTTTTACCATTGCAAGCTTGAACAGACATGAATGTTAACAGAGGAGTAATTCAGACTGGTTTGGTCTAGAGAAACTTGTAGAGTCAGAACTGTTAACAATGGTGGTGATAGGAACCAGACATCCACCTCTAAATGCTCCATTAAATGATTACGATTATTTTAAAAACATTTTTTGAGAAGGTTTTGGCCAACAATATATTTTTAAATTCATTCTTGTGAGGCAAAATAGTCCCCCCCCCAAAAAAAAAACCTTTACCACTTTTTTACCACCATCAACACTCCCTATAAAAACTCAGAAGACACGTGTAGGTTCACCGGTGGTTTTGGATAGCCAATAAAATGGCTATATTTGTGTTGCAGATATGGCAACCCCAAGTTCCTATCACCACCACTGTAAAGAAATCTGAGTCAGTAAGTTTCTCTAGGATGGAGTATTCCACATTAAACCACTCTGACGATGATAGTGTTTGTTTACATCTCAATCACTGAATTATGAAAATTAATCAGCAGAAACCTTCTTTATAGGTGAATCTGATAAAGAGAAGAGGGTCAGTGTGCTTCACATACACTCACTCATACATACACAGGCTCACTTTAGACTACAATGGAAACTTTGTGCTGAACACAAACGTGTGAAGATTCAACACCACCCATGCAAGTGCAAGAGCCTCAGACTTGCACAAACAGGAAACCCACATCAAGGCCTGCAGCTCAGGACACTCAGGCCACTGCACACTGACTGCTTTTAATAACTGAACTCAGACCTGCTTACAGTCATGTCTCCTTAATTTTGATACCGACTTAAATGTGATAACTGTCCAATAATCAGTTTATAAGCTTAACGCTGCATTATGTAAGATTGTTTTGTCAAAACTGAAATAAAAACAGGCTAAAATATGGTGAGCATGCTCAGACTGGTGGCAAAACATATTATTGGAAGACAGTAAAAGCATGACCATCTTCATAGATATCACTGTTGATTTTCTGTCAATCAGTGGAACTAGAACCTGTTACCCTGCAGGCTTATGATTCAGCTATTATAAGAGTGAGGAGTGTGGGCCTGCATTCGACCCTTGCAGCTTCAGCAAACATCCCCCACTCTAGAACAGGAAACCCACAATGACTCCTCTAAGATCAGGTCACATCAGGCCACTGTTCAGTGACTGTCTTTACTCACTGATCTCATATCTGCTCTGCATTGTGTTGACTCAACTATCAGGCCTGATTATCGTGATAAAACTGTTCTGGGATCAGATTTATGAGTAACGGCATGTGAATGGCTCAGTCTAGGCAAAAATGAAGAAAATGAACCAGTGCATGTTATAGTATCCCAAATGTACCACACTCAAACACAGTTTTGTACACATATGTGGTTAGAGGTGACCACCTCATAAATATGCAGAAAAGAGCAAAATCTGCTTTCGGTTTCTGGGAAGCCACAACACACACAAAAGCATGTGGCTGTTTAACCAAGAAGATGCTTCATTTATATACACTCACCTGGCACTTTATTAGGAACACCTGTACACCTAGTCATTCATGCAATTATCTAATCACCCAACTGTGTGGCAGCACAGCAGTGTATAAAATCATGCTAATACGAGCCACCAGCTGCAGGTAATGTTCAACCATGAGAAGGGCAGAAAAAAGTGACCTTATTTTGTGATTTTGACCAAGTGATTTTGATGATGCCATAATTGTTGGTTCCAGACTGATTTGAGTATTTCTAACTGCCGATCTCTTGGGATTTTCACACAATGGTCTCTACAGTTTACTCAGAATTGAGCAATATAGTAAAAACATCCAGTGAGTGTCAGTTCTGTGGATGGAAACACTTTGTTGATGAGAAACACTAGCGAAGAATGACCAGGCTGGTTTGAACTAACAGAAAGTAACTCAGATAAACATCAGAATGCGTAACACATCGAACCTTGAGGTGGATGGGCTACAACAGCAGAAGAACATGTCGGGTTCCACTTCTGTCACCCAAGAACAGAAAGCTGAGGCTACAGTGGGCACAGGCTCACCAAAACTGGACAGTTGAAGACTGGGAAAATGTATGCTGGTCTGATGAATCTCAATTTCTGCTGAAGCACACAGATGGTAGGGTCAGAATTGGGTTCATGAATCCATGGACCCAACCTGTCTTGTGTCAACCGTTCAAGCTGGTAGACAAAGTATAATGGTGTGGGGAATGTTTTCTTGGCCTGTTAATATCAATCAGTCATTGCTTCAATGCCACAGCCTGTTTGAGTATTGTTGCTGACCATGTGCATCCCTTCATGGCCACAATTTACCATGGCTATGTCCATCATGATAATGCAGCATGTAACAGCAAAAGTTGTCTCAAACTGGATTCATGAACAGTGCTTTTCAGTGGCTTTCCCAGTCACCAGATCTGAATCCAGTAAAATACCTTTGGTATGTGGTGCAATGGACGATTTGCAGCATGAAAGTGCACTGAAAAATCTGCAGGAATCGCATGACGCAATCATGTGAACACGCACCAGAATGTCCAAGGAATATTTTTCAAATCTTTTGGAATCCCTGCCATAAAGAATAGAGACTGTTTTGAGAGCAAATGGAGACCCAGACCCAGTATTAGTATAATGTTTCTAAACAAGTGCTTGGTGAGAGTATATCCTGTAATTTATCCAGGCAGGCTATTCAAGAAAAAAGTCTTATTTAAAATGGCAGCTTGGTGAGTGCATTTGTAGACATTTGTAACCTTGAAAGTCAATAAATATACTTTTTAGTGAATGGTGAAACTTCCAGCCCTGGTGATAGGTGACGTTTAATTTGGCTGAGGAAACTTTTATTTGTTTTCTTTGCCATCTAAATTACTCTCTAAAGTCTTTGACAACCAAGCAAACTGAGCTGGGATGTATGGATGGAGCTATTAATGGTAAAACCACTGACTGATCAAATGCAATCAAAAAGTTAGATGACTATCAGAAAATAAAAAAAGCTAGCCAGAATTGCTGTTTCTGACTTCTGAGTTATATCAGTACCTCAAGCTCCTCTATTGCTGCTACTATTGTTCGTGTTTAGTGTTAACTATTTAATGCGACCATGTGAGCTAAAGGGAACTTTGCCTACTTTCACAGTTCTGTTGTGCGATGGGAAAAAGACATAAGTAGCCCTGGGTTCACAAACACCACACAACTTTATTTTGAAGTTTAGTATTATAGTTGTCTAGCCTGGTTATAATTTTGTCATAACAAATCCAAGGAGGACTGATCACTTGCCTAAATAAAAGAATTAGCTAAGATTTAGCTCATTTGATGGGCTTGATAATTAGATGACGAGTTCAGGAACTGTGTTAGAAAAGGAAGAATGAAGAACTCAAAAAGTCTTTTATCTATAAACTTGTGTTAAACATGTAAAGTTTACATTTACAGCTTGTTTACATTAGTTGACATTACTTGACAGTATAAAGCCTACAAAACCAAGTGCTCCACAGAAATTTGGTTTAAAAAACTTTTCTACGTGGAACAATCAGGTCAGCCATGCGTCTGAATGAAAGGCCACCATTTCAAGAGGTGAAGCATCAGGAAGCATGAGATTAGCATCTCTTACAGGTGACGTATTTTACCGACTATGCAGTGGAACGTAGTCAAAGATAGAAATGTTCCACTGACGTGGACCAATCAGACTTTGACACAGACATCCGCTTCAAAGACCCTCACTATCATCAGCCCCCCAACACCAGTCTCTGAGATGGAGAGATCAAGAGTCACTCTCATCATGTTCATCTGTAAGTAAACTTTTACAGACTCTTTGTAGGACATATTTTTAAGTTTGTTTGTAATGTCTTGTGAATAATAGTATGAGATATGCAGGTGGTTTGTTCTCCAGGATCTCTGGAGCAGAAGTGGAGATGAGAGTCAGACCAGGAGACAATGTCACTCTCTACAGCGACTGTGTTTGGAAGAGTGGATTTCTAATAGTTTGGTTTAGAAACTGCTCACATGATCATCAACCTCCTCTCATTATGTCAGCTACAACTCAGAGTCATCATGCTGTGATATACAATGATTTGATGCAGAATCCTCTTCCACGTTACTTCTTTGTGTGGAATTCTTCCAGCCAAACGTATCATCTGCTGGTGAAGAACGTCACTGAATCAGACCTGTGTCTGTACTACTGCGCTCTACATGAGAGAAAGATTACTCAACGTGGTGCTCAGAAAGATGTTTTTCAGTATGGAAACAGAACAACTCGACTCTCTCTACTTGGTAAAGTTACTCATTCTGACCTCATAATTCTTTTTCTTGACCTCTGGATCTTGTTAGAATTGGTACAGGATGTATAACTTCTAAAAAATGTAAAAACATCATGTTTTCTTGAATTTCTTCACAAGCTGTTATGTAGTAACGACTGAATGAATTTTGATTTGTTTATTTTAATTTATTAAAGTGATATCACTTAATTCAGACACCACCCCCTCCACCCCTCCTGTATCAGACTGTAGTGTCTGCTGGAAGCTGCTGGTCAGTGTGTGTCCTGTGTGTGTTCTCCTCTCCTCCACCTGTATGTACTGCATCTACACAAGTAAAGGTATTACATATTACTGCTTTGGATCCTGATTTGAATTCTTTTACAGTTGCCCAGTAGACTTACTAACGAGTTTCTAAGTTCAACCCAGTCGCTGATTCAGTTTGTGACTCTGGATGTGGTCAGTTCCATGAGCTCCTCTCTGTATTGAATTCAGTTCTATGCTCTCACTTCAATTTACCTGCTTGTTTAAGAATGGACCAGCAATCAATGATATTTAGCCAACAGTGTTCCTGTTATCAGAAATTGACCACTGATGAGGGGCTTGAGGATGACTAACACAAATTGTGAATGGAAAAATATTAACTGTAGTCTCTAACTGGGCTCATACAGCTGTAAAGGTAGGTCAAATCAGGTCTAAGTTTATTTATATAGCACTTTTTACAATAGATGTTGTCACAAAGCAGCTTTACAGAAAAATCCGGGTCCAAGCCCTCATGAGCAAACCAATGGTAACAGAGCAAGAGGAAGAAACCTTGAGAGGAGCCAAGACTCACAAGGGGAACCCATCCTCTTTTGGTTGGCACTGGATAGAAAACAGCAATAGTATAAAGTATTATACTACAAAACAGGGAAAAAACAGGCGGAGCAATGGTTAATTAGATAGTTCGAGTTTATGCAGCAGCATCATCAGGAGGGTCATTTCATGCAGGTGAGGTTTGCACAGCGTTGTACAGCATGAAGCCTTATCGTGGTCAAAATGGTCCAGAAGGCTGAAATGGTTCAGAAGGCTGGCAGGCAGTGCGCACCCGATCAAGGCAGTAGAAGCAACAGCCTCAGACGCACAGGATGGGCAGTTATTCAACGCGGTAAAGAAAAAGAAACACACAGAGAGTTAGTTCTGTAAAGAGTGACTGACCACAGAGTACAGTATTAACTGTTATCATGACCTGACCACTGATAAAGAGCTTGAGGATAACAGAAACTGTGAATGAAAAAAAAAAACTATAGTCTCCAACTGGGCTCATACAACTGTAAAGGTAGGTGTGCTTAATAAAGTAGCCTGTTGACTGTACTGTGTTTTATTTGTGTTCCATGTTTTTCCAATAAAGTGGACGGTTAACATATACAATTGTTCTTGTTTGGTTCCAGGTAAGATTCAAAAGTGCCAGATTGGAAATATATTTCCTTATTTTTCTGATTCATTTCATTGACAGGGAGGAAGAAACATGGTGAGGTGGAGGGTGAGAAAACAGAGAATCGGAAAAGTACTAAAAGTAACAAGGTATGGGAGCATCATACAAAATCCTTTAGATCTATTTAAATACACACATTACTAAGAACATATTTTTTGTGATGTGCTGAAGAGTTCCAATTGTTATATTTCATTTATCTTCACTACATATAAACTTTAATTCTATTCATGCTACAAAATTAAACTGACAGGATCATTTTTCTGAAAGTCACATCTTTAAATTGCCTGCAGGTTGGAGGAGATGATGTTTGTTATGCTTCGCTGGATCTCCCAAGCAGAAGACAGACTCAGCTAAAGAAGAAGAGAGTAGAGAGTTTTGATTTCAGCACATATTCTGAGGTTAAAACTGATAGATTGTAGCACTGCTGAGGAGGGCGTTTTCTGGTCATTCAGGAGGTGGAGGAGATCTTGTGGTGGTCAGAAAGTGATTCAGTCATTCATTTGAATGAACTGAGTGAGCAAAACTCATTTCAGTGCTTTGTAATGATGTAATGGTTCCTTCCCTACATTTTCAGACAACCTGAAAGTGGGGAGGAAGCTTTGTGTACAGTTTATTGAATATCCACACGAGGCATCTGTTCTTAAAAGAGAGCAGTGTGGGGCAAAATAAATCAGATCTGTTTCTTATAACTAAAGGTGTTCCTCAGGGCTCAGTCCTTGGATCAGTTTTATTTATCATCTATATTAACGATGTTGCCACCTCTGTTGTGGACTGGAAAGTGCATCTCTGGGCAGACAACACTGTTCTGTACTGTTTAATTAATTGTTTTTATTTTACCTTTCTTACGGTTTTATTGGTTATATTTTGCCTTTTTTATATTAGTTTCTCTCTAGTTTATGTATTATTTTGTCTGTTTTGCTGGTTTGATGTGTTCTTATGCTTTACATTTTTACTTCAATGCTTACTCTTCTTTTCAGTTATTGCTCAAATGCTCAGCTACATTGCAAATGAGTGTGAACCTCCGTGTACTCAGAGTTTAAATTAAAGTTAATTGACTGATTGACTGATTTATTCATGGATTAATATTAATAAAATAACGTCGAGTTTTTCTGAAATCTTAGGTCTTGTTCAGAGTGCCAGCCTGATTTTTGGCATATCCAGATAGTATTCAGTTTGATTTTTCATAGTCTGCAGGAAAAAAAAAAAAAACACATGAAATTTGATTTTTGCAAATAGGATCCAAAGCACATTTAAAGGATACAATCCAGAAATTCCAATCAGATTTTTACAGATGCATCTCAGTTTGGACACTCTGGCCCCTCAAATCGAATTTTAAAGTGTCTTTTGCATCATTGCAATGCAACAAACAATGACAATGCCAATTCCAGAGTAATGGAAGTGCTGGGATTGAAGACTAGTGCCAAAGATTAATGCTTACGCCAAAGAAGAAGCCCCAGTTACTCTAGCCAAGGAGTTCACATTGCTTCCATCTGGCTGTATAATTTGCCAACATGCAGGACAAACTTTAAAACTGATTTGTCTCAGCGATCGTTGGCTTTGTAACCCTTTAAAACGCTAAAGTTTTATTATTACACTTTGAAGTGCCTGTAGTTACTGAATAATAAGCCTTAATACACAAGAAGTCTGGGATTTTAATGGTTAAATAACTATTTATTATTAGTTAATATAGTAATATTAGTTAACATCCACTGGCTCTCTACTTTAATCCAATGGGATTTTTTGTTGAATTTACAGTTTATATATTACTGATTGTCTGATTTTTTTGTGTGGATACTGTAGACTATACAACAAACTGCCCCTCACAGATAATACATATATGCTTAAACAGACTCAACTCAGCATTTGGGTAGAAAAAACAACCCAGCAGTTTTTGAGTGCACATGAATAAATGTTAAAGGTCTTTATATAAAAGAAGATTGAGTGAATTTTTGAAAAAGACCAATTCATTTTCCTGTGAGTCGCCTGCAGATCACAAGCATGAGTGTTTTAGCTTTACCTGATCAGGACATTACACTGAACACAGCTTTCATTATAATAAATAATTTTACTGTGTCTCTCACAGAGGCACATATACACCTACTTAACCGAAGGCCTCACACTAATCCAAGCTCTAAACATAACCTATCCTTAGATTTAATCTAATACTAACCACAAGCTCAGTTTCACTAACCCAAAAGAAACATTTAGGACTTTCAGCCAAACATCAATATTTTCTTATTTATATATGTATTTGTATAACTTGTGTTGAAAGAAATGCAGTCCTGAAACATGCACTTTCTTCCTCGCAACCTGTGTGGGTGTAACTCTGAGAGATTAAGATCAGCAAACATCAGCTACTCTAAAACAGGAAATCTACATATAGACCCTGCAGCTCAGAGCACAGCAGACCACTGTCCACTGACTGTCTTTACTGACTGATCTCACATCTGTTCTGCAGTGTGTCAACACAGCTTTCAGGCCTGGTTAAAGTGGAGTAACTGATCTAGGATCTGATTTACACATTTCTCAAGTTTTGATATCTACATTGGAGTTAACAGCATATAAACAATGGCTGTAAAACTGACAAGACTGCTTTTTAAGTTCAGTGAAGCAATAAAGAAACTACCTCAGCTGGCCTTTTTGTTTTGCTCCACACAGTGAAGGAAACATCTGTGGTTACAGATCTACATCCTCCAGGTCATTCCACTACACTCAGATCAGGCCTCACGAAGGCCTTTTTTATCATCGTCAACTTCCAAATGGTTTCTTGAACTGGTTAGCCTAACTCTGAAAGACAAGTGAAGGTTCATACACCTCAGAG
Organism: Colossoma macropomum; assembly: GCF_904425465.1. Lineage (NCBI taxonomy): Eukaryota > Metazoa > Chordata > Actinopteri > Characiformes > Serrasalmidae > Colossoma > Colossoma macropomum. The sequence goes on along the minus strand of NW_023494895.1, from coordinate 18,272 downwards.
CTCACCAGCAACAGAGTTCAGACATGAAAACAAAGACAGGAAACCTGCCACTCTAGGCTAGATCACACCACTGCACACTGCCTGCCTTTGATAACAGACATCTACTAGACACTGGGCAATCTTAACTGAGACTGAGTAGCAGCTGCATCAAAGGTCAGATGTGTAAAAACAACACATTCACAGTCGACTGCCCTTAATAGCTGACCTCAGACCTGCTAAAATTGGCTGTCCTTACTTTTAAGACCAGTTCATAATTGGTACCAGTCCTGTAATCAGTAAATAGCTTAGTTATGTGAATAAATATTAAGTTTTCATCAGCTGTTCAGAGTTCAGAGTTCACAGAGCTACAGATGTTACTGAACAGTGATCTGCTTTGGTGCATCATTTATGCAAAGTATCGTTGTTTGATTGATAGAATATGTGTAAATATCTGCTCCTGGATGCATGTAGTCCTAAAAAAAATGCTGATTTGAGCAAGTGCTTTGTTAGAACAGTGAGAACAAGGAACTCAGGCCATCCAGAACTGATTCATTACTATTCTGAATTACTGTTTTTCTTTTGGTTTGGTAAAATAAATTTATCTTATATTGATCGTGTTTTCTTTATTGGGTATTTCTTAACTGTTAAACAAAACTTAAACACTCACCAAATCAAGAGAATCCCATCATAAGACCACCTTCTCACAGTGGTACAGTTGCAATCACACAGTGACCAGTCAGGAAGTATGTGATCCGTTTGCACGCCTCTCATTGGTGAGTTGACAGAACAGAAAAAAATGAACCGCTATGTTGTGAGATGTAACCAAAAACAGGAACCTTCCACTGAGGTGGACCAATCAAAGCTCAACACAGACATCCGCTTCAAAGACATTCACCATCATCTAACTAATCTACCATCTGTTTGTGAGAACGTATTGTAAGAACATATAAGAACGTAACTGTCCTCAATCTCTCTGGGTACATAGTATGGAGCTCACACTCAGCGTGATGCCAGCCAATGTGGGCGTCTGTTGGCCAACATAACAGAATTAGCAGTTAGCAGTTAGCATCTCCTCCAAACCTGATGATCTGTCCAGTAATGTTGGGTTAGTGCCAGTTTGAAGGAGGAAGTGTGTGCTAGCCTTTTGCCTCCTAGTTCAGTAGCATTATGTGATATGAGGAGACCAAGCTAGCTATGGGGGAAACTTGGGGAAAAAACAAAATAAATAAATAAATACATAAATAACAATTTCTCATCAAATGTATTGTTTCAAATGTAAAATGACAGAACATCCACATAGCTAATCACACTTTGACATGAACACCCATTTGCAAAGCTAAATAAATGTATTCAAAAATAATGGGAAAAAGAAAAAGCTCTTGTAGAATATAAGAAAATAAGAATATAATACATAAAATAATGAGTATAAATTAGTACGCATTTAGGATCTTTCACTTTCACAAGTCGCACAAGCTGCCACTCTCGGCTCAGGAGCTCACTTTTTTTAGTGTCTTTAAAAACAGGGAGGACAGAGAGAAGAAAGGGACGTGCAGCAGCGCCAGACTGAGGAGCTGAAAAGCTTAAGTGAGAAAAGGACTAAAAAGTCTAGTGTAGTAGCCACGGAGAGGTGGCCAGTTTCAGTTTTCTTTGTGTTTTGTGAGTGATAATGAAGTTAAAATGACTGCTGCAATCTTCAACCCTGCCTCCAGTGTCCTTCCTGAGCGCAGGGTAGCACAGGCCATGTCACAGTAGTCTTATTCATGTTGATAACTGGAGAGAAAGGGTCTCACTGAGTCTCACAGTGAGAGCAATGCAGTCCGAAACACATACAGTCTCGCTCCCTCTTTCACACACATTGATGTACACTCACACACACTCACACTTACAGATTTAAATGTTTTACAGAGTGTATCTGATAAACAGTGCAGCTCTCCCTCCCCCTCCCCCCTCTCCAACTCTGAGAGTGTAAGAGCAGCAAACATCAGCCACTAAAACAGGAAACCACAATGAGACCCTGCAGCTCAGACCACATCAGACCAACTGTCTTTTGGAGCACACACAAACAAACATTTCACGATATCCAGATCATCACAATTTTTAACTCTTGCAAAGTTTTTTTTCAAACATTGTTGTTAGACTTCAGTTTAGACTGTAATAGAAACTGTGGTTGAGGTAAACATATATATGTGAAGATTCAAGCCCACCCACACAGGACTGAGTCTTAGAGCCATAAAGCCTCCGACATGCAACAAACAGGAAACCCACAACAAGGCCTGCAGCGCAGGCCAATCTTTGACCTCTGCACACTGATTGCTTTTAATAACTGATCTCAGACCTGCTTACCATTGATTTATATAGTCAATTATTCAGTTTCACTCAGGGGCCTACAAATGTTACTGATAACAACTGAAAGAAAACAATAAATTGTTTTAATTTAGTACAAGGCTCTTTATTTAAACCACCTTAGACACTGAACAAAGCAAGCATTGTAAAATATTTAAAATAAATAATTCTTTAAGGTGTAAAATAAAACAATAAGAACAGAATCCACAAAGAAAGTATTTTCCTCTTTACCTTAAAACCAAACACAGGTGGTAAAAAAAACATGCTCCCAATAAGCAATCTATTCGACTGGTGGCAAATATTGCCTAACATTTGTCAAATTAGCTTAATAGAAGACAGCAATACCATGTCCACCATATAGCAGGTATGTGTTTTTCCTGCTGATGGTGTTAAGGAGTCTTTTTTGTGGATAAGTACATCCAGGCTTGCTCTGTAGCTGTTGGTTGGTTGGTTTCATAGGATGCTTAGCAGTCCTGTGATGACCAAACCAACCATCATGGTTGAATGCTCTGCATGTTCTTCCCCTGGTGATAGGAACATTGCTGCCTTCCATCACTCTGGATGTGCACTGCCTCTGTCTCAGTGTGAATGATGACCCAACAAACACCAACTCATGCTCCACAGCAGTTCAGCAGGTCTGACCCCACAATGCTCAGTTTCTGACAGATCTCATGGGATGCTTCTTTACTCTTACTGATCACACAAAAGACCTTTTCCCAGTCTTTTTTTTTTATATTTGTCCATTACTATCCCTTTGGAGACGTGCCCTCTTTGGTGCTAAATCATTTAATACTGGAAACTCTAGCTGTATTATTCAGCTACTAATTTGAGGGTTAATTTTCACATAACTGCAATGAATTGTTCAGAAAATACTATGAAACTAGTAAGGCATGTAGTGAGGAAGGCAACTCTGCATTCCGATTGGTCCTCTAGTAGTTTACTAGGTTAAAGAAGACAGACATCATCAAGCATAAACTATACTAATGGTATCATGGATCATCTCACTAGGATTCAAATAAACTTTTAGATTTCAGTGATGTGAGAACTTTCTGTGAGAAAGTCATATTTTTTAAAAAAAGTAGAAAAATCTAAATGTATTTAGTCTTAAAATACTTTTGTAATACTGTAGAAAGACATGGCCATTTCTGAATAGTTACAAACATGTTGTGAAAGATGAATAACATTAAAGCAGAATAGTCTAAACAGCTGGCAATGAAAATAACTGACAATATATATATATATATATATATATATATATATATATATATATAAACATCACAAAGAAATGTCAGGGGTCAATACAGAACAAGACGACAAGATGAAAAGAAGACAGAGAGAGAAGGATTCTCTGATATCATTGTGGTATATATTATTATAAACCTGCTGAACATCTAGCATATTTCATAATTTCTATATTTTCTCAAATTTAACCTCAGAATATGTGCACAAATCAGAGCTTTCAACTCTCACATTCCTCAGCCGTTTTTGTCTGCTGCTTGGGATGTCCAGTGAAGCGTAGCACACATCATCATCTCCAGCCTACAGTTATTTCAAACACATTTGTCCTTCAGACAACATACTTAAATGCAAAAATGTAATACAAATGAACTACCTTGCTGATAAGTTCATAGGATATTCAAGGCAACTGTCCATTTAAACTGATATATAACAAAGTATGTTTGATATGTGTGTATGTCTTTTACCTCATTACGTTGTCTCATTTTCATATTTTCTCTTCGGTCTGCTCTACGGTCAGCTATTATGGTCAGGAAATAAATGATAGTAAGGTTAGAAAAATTCTGCTGTTCTTTATTTCATTTGCAGAGATGACCACAATACATTTACTGGTCTGAGAGTACCTTCTTTACATTTACTGGTCTGAGAGAACCTTCTTTACATTTACTGGTCTGAGAGAACCTTCTTTTGTTTGATATCTTTAATATGTCAGAGAGAGAGAGAGAGAGAGAGAGAGAGAGAGAGAGAGAGAGAGAGAGAGAGAGAGACAGTACCTTTAGTTGTGTATCTGCAGATGCAGTACACACAGGTGGAGGAGAGGAGAACACACACAGGACACACACTGACCAGCAGCTTCCAGCAGACGTTAATGGGGGTGGTCTGGGGGAAATCAGCACAAGACAGAGTTGTATCTGGAATAAGAGAGAAAGTGGAGCTGAGGAATTTAGGATTTCTTGAAAAGTGAATGTAGAACTTCAGGGTTCTGAAGGTAACTCAGAAGCAGTTCTCTTTTACTGCCTTTACCTCTCCCTATTTGTCAAAATATATAAAAACCTTGGTAAACAAAATTTCCTTACTGTTTAATGGCTTTAACATTACCAAAAACTTTGATGTCACAAGAATCAGTAGGTTAAAATATGCAGTCTTACCAAGGAAAGAGAGAAAAGTAGTTCTGCTTCCATAATGATAGCCTTCTTTTTGGAATCTATCTCCACTTTTATCTTTGTTATGTAGAACACAGTAGTACAGGCCAAGGTCTGATTCAGTGATGTTCTTCACCAACAGATTGAATGTTCTTTTGGTGTTGTTCCACACAAGAGAGTAACGTGAAAGTATCAAATCTTCAGACAAATAAATGAGAGGAGGTTGATGCTCATGTGAGGATTTTCTCAACCATGCTATCTTAAATCCAGTCTTCCATTCACAGTCGCCGTAGATGGTGACATCGTCTCCTGGTTTGACTCTCATCTCCACTACTATTCCAGAGATGTTGGAGATCAAAACACCTGGAACATGCCAATCAAAGACTTAAGCAAAGATGAATAAAAACAAACTGATTTATAACATTAACAAAGCTGATGTCACTGAAGAATCAAAAAGAACACTATGAGATGAAACCAAAGTTTAAGTAAAGTGCAAGTTTACTTACAGATGAGACTAATTAGAGTGACTCTTGATCTCTCCATCTCAGAGACTGGTGCTGGGGGGCTGATGATGGTGAGGGTGTTTGAGGCGGATGTCTGTGTCGAGATCTGATTGGTCCACGTCAGTGGAACATTTCTATTTTTGATTACGTCTCACAGCATAGCGGTTAATCTTGTTGTTCAGAAAGCCAACCAATGAGAGATGTGCAAACTGATCACATGCTTCTTGACTTGTCACTTCTTAAGATTGCAATCTTTGGTTTTAGATGTATGATTGACCTTACTGTTCTGTACCAACTTTATTATATAGCACATATTATTTGACTCTGGGTGCCTATGCTTTGGCTAACAATCAAGTATGTAAGAAGATTTAATACAAAAACAATGAGATTTAACATATTATAAGAACCTAAGGCAAGTACAGCTGCACTTGACTCATCTACTAATGGTCAAACTAGTTCATTTAAAATCAGATAAATCAGATATATAATGAAGCAGAGGATTTACTACTAATTTAATAACAATCAACTGGAAGCAGATCTGAGATCAGTCAGTAAAGACTGCAGAGCTATACTGTGGGTTTCCTGTTTTCACATATGTGAACATTCAAAAGAAAACTTTTGTAACTAAGCAAAAATTAAGAGTCTGACTAGACAAACTGTGGCTTCAGCATAGGATGAGACATGGGAGAGGCCATGATTTCTGCTATGGGAAGTGCTCTTTACTTTACACCATCAGAAAAGGCACATACACAACAACCCATTAGCTCTGTTTCATGGTTAGGGGAGGGTGGTTGAGGAAGGGCATAGTGCAGCTTTGCATACTAAGCCCCTAAAGTTACTTTCCCAAAACCCAAGACACAGGCAGCCACCACAACATAGAATTAAGCATTATACAGGTACACGGTGAGGGAGGCTGGCTAGACCGACATCTTTTTTGGCTTAATATTTAATGACTTTTCCTAATTTGATGGGGACAACTGGGTAAACATAAAATTAACATGATAACATGTTTTCAGTGTCCTTATGTATTGGTTTTCCTTTGGATCAGGTTGACTTCAGGCTGTTTTAGCTGTGTAAAACTTAAGAAATAGTAAATTTTATACACATTTGTTTTGGCTGATATTGAGGTCACTGTAACATACAGTTTTATAATCTTCAAAAACTTCCCTCCGCTTTAGAGCCCTGACCTAACATAACCACACCTGTAGTAGTGTGAGAGCCACTGACAGTTCAACCCACCTGGCGGAAAGGAAACATAACTCCCACAAGAATTTAGATATTTTCTGGAGCTTTTAATTGCCAGGGTCAAGTTGACCCCAAGGATAAAAGATGTTAGTAACTTCAAGGAAAACAGGAGGTCAAGCTGTCAGGTCTCAACTGTTATGTGCTACAGCTCTGGGGAACAAGCTATAAGCATGTCTGCTTTTGTTGGCTTTGATGATCCTGAATCTTCTACCTTAAAGAAGTGATGTCCAGGATGACTCAGCTGTAATCTTACAGGTGCGCTTCATGACTCATTTGTAAATGTTCTAAAGCATCGACAGAATACATCTCATGATCTTCACAGCTGTTCTGTGTAAGTACTAGAATGTGGCTAGTTCTTGGCTAGAGGTGGAGGAACCAAACTAGATGATTGTAGATGATTTGATGATGGAATGATCACTGGATCATCAGGGTCTGCTCAGGAGAAACATGCTCTGCTGTGCTCTCTCAGCTATGGACTTACTGTTCTTCCAGTCTCTGAATGTGGTGGTGTCCAGGAACTTGAGTGACTCCACAGAGGAAAGCAAAGAGCCATTGATGTTGAGGAGGGAGTGGAGGAGGGGATTACACCTAAAGTACACCACCATATCTACAGACTTTTGAGTGTTCACCATCAAATGGTAGTGGCTACACCAGGAGACCAGGTGCCTCTCTATTGGTTATTAGCCCAACCATATTGGTATTGTCTACAAATTAAAGGGTCTTTACAGGTGGTTGGTGACATGGTCATTGGTGTAGGGTGTGAAGAGAAGAGGTCAGAGCACACAACCTTTTGGCCCCCCAGTAGTGAGGGTAAAACAGTCTGACATATTTTCTTGGCCGTGTCTGCTGTCTCCTGTTTGTCAGGAAATCTTTGATCCACTGCAGGTTCTGGACTTTCTGGGACAATTTGAACTGCAGGAACTGTAGCATAGGACCCAGGACTGCTGAGATGCTATAGCATAAATGGAGGGCCAAGTTGACCACATCACTGACAGGGTCTGTAATGGCCTTCAGGTGGGCTAGGACCAGGTGTTTAAAGATTTTCATGACTACAGAGATCAACACCTGTGATCATTTAATCATGTAATGTTTGTCTTTTTGGAGGCTGGGATGAAGATAGAGGACTTGTGGCATGTGGTGACAGAGCAAAACTGTTGCTAGATTATTACAGTAGCACTTTGTATTGGATGATTAGACTAAGTCTGATGCTAGAGCTTTCAGATCTATAGTAAAAACTTATTCAGGTTGTTGGTAAGTTGGAGGTCGTTCAGGAGAAGGGGAGCTCCTCCTACCTTGTCATGGAACCTTACAGCCTTGGGTGGTCTTTCCAGACAGCTGTTAATGACTTGACTTCAATGTAACTTTTGAGCTTCTTTTATGTTTTAGTCCCTTTCTCCAGTTTGTATTTAGCCTCTTTACAGAGAATTCTCTCTCCAGCTCTGAATGCTGCTACATTTTAAGTTCAGTTTTTCATTGCTGTTTCTCACTGATGATTCCTTCTGCAGTTGGAATGCAGCTGATGTTATCAGTCTCTGTGTATTTGTCCAATTCTACCAATTCGTAGATTTAAAGCAGCATGTCTAGAATGCACTAACGCCACTTGCATGATGGTGTCTTTAACTCTTTTGCAAGTAAGGACTGAGAAGAACGGATGTGTTGATTGACTGAAGTTTCAGGAAGAACAGGGGTACTGCATAACAGCCAAGCCAAATGAGAACATGGACAGAATGGCTGCTGTTTTATAAAAACTGTCTAAACTGCTTTACCACTATAAAAGTAGGTAAGCCTGTGTGAACACTAGATACAGCAGGAGTTTCAGCACCATGGAGAGTGTAAGCAGTCAGCCAGCACTCACAGTCCTGTGCACTGCACAAAGTGTTTCTTTGAATTTACTTGATTCAAATGTGTACCTTGGTTCTAAATGAAATATACTGCAATACAATTACTGCCGTTCATTCTGTTCACTTTTAGCAAGAATGGTGTTGATATCATTTATTTTATTTTTGCAGAAATTATGTACACATTTCAATTAAGTAAATTAAAAGCAACATTTTTTTTCAGGGTGGTTCTATAAATGTAAAACTTTTCTGGTGTAAACTAGAGTGATTTCTTGGAAAATACAAATTTGCTTCCTGATGAGTCACGTGCAAGTCAAAAAACCACAAAAACATCAGGATGTTGAAGGGGAATGGAAAGTGAATGCAAAGTCTGATTGGTGATTGCAAAGTGTGACATGGGGAACAGAAACTCTAAAAGGTGAATGCATTGTCTGCCAGGGGAGAATGCAAAGTCTGACGTGGGGGGGGGGCATAAATACCTATGTAAAAAGGCTTAGCGCAAAATGCGCCTTCGTGCGACTGCACTCACAATGTGTCTGAGCTTAACAATCAATTTACTGAGACTGTAGCTTATCACAGAAAACCAGACCCGCCCATCAACTACTCACCTGAGAGAATTATGGAGCTGCCAGCAAGCTGGAGACAAAAACTAGATATCAGAGAGAACAGAAAGTTCTTTTTCACCCAAGCAAAGCTGTTATTTTACTCAGGCTAAGACAACATGCTGTGCCTTCTCACATATCTTCTTGCACCATCTGGTTTTGAGAATTTAAACGGTGCCATTCTGATGGTAAACATGTGTTCAAGGCTCTTTTCTCCATCTAACTGCTGTGTCTGTTGATAAACTTAATTATAGTTGGTTAGTTAGAGTTAATTATAGTAATGCTTGTACCTGCTAGTGGGTTTTGGTCATTTAAGGGTTTAAACTAGTGGTCATCAACATACCCTCTGGAGATCTACATGCATGTTCCACAAACCCACCCATCTGTAACAGACCTCATTAAGATAGTAAGGACTCCAGAAGGCAATAATTAGATGGATCAGGTGGGGCTGATGAGAGTTGGCTCTAAAGTCTTCGGGAAAGTAGATCTCCAGCAACAGGGTTGGTGACCAGTGGATTAATTTAAATGTCAGATTAAGTAAGCCTGCTCCAGCAGGAGAATATCCATCACTAGGTTCAGCACTATGGACAGTGCAAGCAGACAATCAGCTCTCACCAATCTGTGGCTTCTATAAACATAGCTTAAGTCCCTGGTACAACATATGTGAATTTCTTAGGAACTACTGTTCCAATTCCGCTTCTGTTTGCAGGTCACAAGCCTGAGTGTGCAGCTTTAGATCATCATGATTTTGCACTGACCACAGCTTTCACCATACTGAAAGAGTCACTTATGAAATAAAATTGATGGGACTTGTGTAAGGGGGTGGCCTGTACTGCCCTGCTTTGCCAACTGAAAGAGGCAGAAAGCAGCTTCTTTTAATTATTAAAGGCAACTGACACAACCTGTGCACTTGGTTTTCAAGTCTACTTGATTCACAGCATAAGTATTTAAAAAAAAAAAAATTTCTACCGCATGAGTTTATATCTTTAGTCAGTAACTTGCTCTGCCCTTGGGTTCAACTCTGTCTCAGCTCTCTAACCAAAAAAACAGGGTCTGATCTTGCTGTAAAGTGACCACCCTGTTACAGCTTATTGTAATAGTCACCATAATTTCCCCAGAAACCTACCCCAACGCAAACAGTAGTGTCTCAAAACAAACATTTAGGCCGTTTTGACACAAATGTAAATATTGTGGTACTTATTAAGAAGAATGAGGGGATCTGGAAAAAAATGCACTAATTCAGTTCCACAGTGAACACACCAACTCTCAAGCACACTACATGTTGTGACAGCCTGTAGGCAGAGCTACAAAGCAAACTGCAATCAGCAGAGTGATGCTCACCCCTTGAGCAGGACACTTGCTAAGAATTTGGGGCAGAACATGGACTTTAACAGAGTTGTGGCTGGGAAATCAACTGCAGCACTACATTCTACTAAAGGACCAGTGACACTTATATAAAGCAAGGGCAAACTGGCCCCAGTAGAAGCCCCCAGCCCCTCCCTTCCACCTTCTTCTCTCTCTCTCTCTGTCTTTGTTCTTAGCAGAAGACCAGTATGGGCAGCTACTTAAAAGGGAACTACCACAGCCAAGGAAGCAAGAAGGCAGGGACCTACCATCCCTATAGCCTATAGGTTTCTCTGCTGGTCTTCTATTGCTATCTCCAGAGATTGCCATAAGCAGATTCACCAGTCTCTCTAACACCAACATCAGAGTGTGAGGTGAAGCCAATTGCTTCTGCTGCTAAGCCTGTGCAGCTGAACCCATAGCTAACGTTCTCCTTGAGGCTGCCCAAGAGCCACTGCCTTCATCAACAGAGCCCCATTTGGTGCCCTTGAGCTTCTCTTTCTTATAAAATTCTGTAGAGCACCACAGAACCAGTGCCCATTTCCACATTGCTGCCCAGTGTGCAGCAGAGGGCTGAGGCATGGGTGCCCCTGCCAGCAGCCCTGCCTGCTACCTCAGTAAGACTGTGTAAGCAAGCAACATTTCCCAGGCCTCATTTCCTCTGTGTGGGCCCAGTCATCAGACCAGTCAGGTGCAGAGTGCTCCTTCACCCAACTAAGAGACTCTTGCTGGGAGCAGGGACTTTAAAACAGGGCGTCCAGGCAATGAATGAGAAAGGACTATGGCTGTTTCGGTGATGCTGAGTGGTCCTTTTCAGATGAAATAAACACTCAACAGACCCTCAGTAAAATATCAACAACATATTAGTGATGTAGCAGCAATGAATACATTTAAGTAGATTATGAAGAGACTTTTAATTAACTGTATAAATAAAATTTGTTTATAGTCTGCCGATTTCAATTTTTATATTCACTTTATTTCCAAATTCATATCTGCAGAGATTAAACTGAAAGGTCACTGAAAATGCAACAGGTGTAATACAGACCATCTCAACATCCTCATCAAGCTGTTATAGACACACTGCTGACACCATTCTGTAACTGCAGCTCAACTGGATCAGGTTCTGGTTAGGGTTAAGGTTAGGATTATGGCCAGTTTGAGGGATAGGATTAGATTTGGGATTGAGGTTAAGGTTAGGGTTAAGTTTTTGGTAAGGTTAGGCTTTGCTTAATGGAAGTACCATACAAAGTCTACTTCATGTAACATATCAACAATCCATCAACTTAATGAATAAGTAATGTATCAACATTACATCCTAAAGATATTTACCTCAGTATATTCAGGTACTTCACTGCTGCTACTTGACTGTTATGTTGTTATTGTGTTACTGATACTCTGTTAAGAGTTTATTAATCATCTACAAAGGACTACTCAAAATGTTACTGTTTTGGTGATTATGTTAAAATAACACCTTTTATTTATTTATTTATTTTTGTTTTTGCACTGCATCTGCACTGCTGTCTATATGTTTGTTTCTAAGTTCTTACTTGGTTTCCCAATGTGACATGATGTCATCACAATGCGCACATACATGTAGAAACCACATCAGACCACCGTGCACTGACTGTCTTTACTGATATACAATACACACCAAAAAAAAACAAACAAATATCCACCAGTTTCATTCACTCATTTGCAATTACAGTATTTATATCATTCCAGCTCTTTTTCACATAGTTCTTTCAGACCTGTACCTTCAAATCTGTATAGATTTCACTGTAAACAACAGTTAATCACTGGGTGCTTGTCACTGGTATCTTCCTGAATACTCAAAGATTAACAGGTGAATCTAATAATGATATTTAGACAGCAATAGAAACCTGGTTTCTTTACTGGAACATCAGGTAAATAAATAGAAAAAAGATTGAAACTCCACCCACAGACACATTGTCTGTCTGAGAATTCACCAGCAAAGTTCAAACATGCAAAAACAGGAAACCCACAGTGAATCCCTGCATCTCAGGCCATATGAAACCACTGAACACTGACTGCATTTTAATAAATGATATCTATTAGAATTTGGTGATCTTTAACTCTGAGACTGAGTTATGTTAGTGAGTCGGTACTGTCAATAAATCAGTTTATTGCCTTAAATGGTCAAACATTCAGTTAAACAAAATGTACTGATAACCATGAGCTATTCAGGTATCGCATTCAGATGGTCACAAAACCTTAGAGCACATCCACATCAAAGGTCAGACATGCAAAAATAGGACTGATCTCAGATCTGTGAAAGTTTGGCTGTTCTTACCTTTGACAAGTTTGTAGTCAGTACAGATACTATAAATGTTATATATTGTATTTACGTGAACTTGGTTAGCTTGAGTTTAGAGGGCTAAAAAAGTTATTCATAGCAATGGTGTGCTTAGGGCATCATTAACTCTTTAAAATGTCACTTTATTCAAAGAGATGTTTGGTTTTAAGCACTGGTGCAGAACTCTAATACTTTAGGCCCATAGTTCAATGTTCAATGATGTTCCTGCTTTAATGATTTGACCCAGCACTGCATTAGAAGAGGGAGAAGAGCGAAGTCAAGCTATAAAGTACCGGAAATAACAGTTGTGGGTTTGTGCTGAACAGTCTGATAAAATATTTTGTTTCTTTATTAATCATGTTTTTGGACAGTACTTTAACTGTTAAAGACAGTGGGAATCTATTGGTGTGGAACCATTAAGAAAATCACATCTGAAACCCAAAGACCACCCTCCATGAAGTGACCAGTCAGGAAGCATGTGATCAGTTTGCACGTCTCTCATTGGTGAGTTGTCAGAACAACATTAACCACTATGCGGTGAGACGTAATCGAAAATAGAAATGTTCCACTGACGTGGACCAATCAGACCTTGACACAGACATCCGCTTCAAAGGCCCTCACCATCATCAGCCCCCCAGCACCAGTCTCTGAGATGGAGAGGTCAAGAGCTGTTCTCATCACCGTCATGTGTAAGTAAACTTTTGGTATAGTTTCCTATATGAGAAACCACATAAGACGATTTAGTTCTGCTAGACTTTGTCCAGTCTAAAAGTGTGATTGCTGTGTTGTAGATGTTTTGTTCTCCAGGATCTCTGGAGCAGAAGTGGAGATGAGAGTCAGACCAGGAGATGACGTCACTCTCTACAGTGACTGTGTTCGGAAGACTGGATTGAAGTCAGTTTGGTTCAGAAACTCCTCACTTGAGCACCAGCCTCCTCTCCTTATCACAACTGAAGATCTGAAGAATCTTCCACGTTTCTCTCTTGAGTGGAATCCCTGCACAGAAACTCACAATCTGCTGGTGAAGAACATCACTGATTCAGATCTGGGTCTGTACTACTGTGCTTACCAAGAGAAAAAGACCACCGGTACACGTTCTGAAGATGTTTACCATTATGGAATCAGAACCATTCGACTGTCTCTTGTTGGTAAGATTACTCTTTCTGTCCTACTGGTTCTTATGTCACTGTAGTTGTTTTTTCAAATTGTTTGAAGCTAAAGCAATAAAACAATTAGAGACAATAAAGGAGAAATGTTAGTATTTTAATGATTCAAATAGTTGTTGATTTTACTTGCTTTTACACTTTGAATACGGTTCAGGGCTGCATTTCCCAAAAGTATCTTAGCACAACGCAGATTCTTAAATGGTAGGATGAGCATCTGAACACTCTCTCTACCAGTGAAGATGATCTGAATACTGAGATGCTTTTGGGCCCAGTTAGATTATTTTCATATACACACATTGGGCAGTATTTAGACTGGCTCATTTGTTAGCTGGCTGTTTTACAGAAAACCTAGTCGTGTAATGAAAAATTATGAAATAAAAAGTTAAGTAAGACAACTACTGCTTTTTTCTAGGTAGCCAACTTGCTAAATACCCCCAAAAGAGTGAAATTAAAAGACCAATGGCTCATATGTCTAAACCTTCAGTTTAACCTTTGTCATTATCATTGCATTTAATAGCTAATTGACTCTTCTACTTAATTCAGTTTTTCACTCATTTCAGACACAACTGTTTGTGCCACTCCCAATCCGACCACCTGCACCACTTCTGTATCAGACTGTAGTGTCTACTGGAAGCTGCTGGTCAGTGTGTGTCCTGTGTGTGTTCTCCTCTCCTCCACCTGTCTGTACTGCATCTGCAGATACACAACTAAAGGTACATTTTCTTCCACTGTGCTGTAGATTTATGACCTTTTCTGTCTCTGTGAGTGTCAGGCAGTCAGGCTTTCATGCTCAGGACTGTTACTGTATGAGAAGATAAAGTGACAATCGGGATCCTATAATAACCATTAGTTATTTCCTTTATCTGCGCTCTGAACAGTAGAACATGTTATTATGCTAACGGGTATTAATCAGAACCTCTAACAAAAGATATATTCTTTGTACTGGATAAACTGATGCTGATGGTTCTCTTCGGTTTATCTCCTCAGGTTCTAAAGAGAGGAGAGAACTACTCACTAAAAATGTGTTTCAGGTAGAAACATCTTCATTACATGTAGACACACCTTCAATTGACTTTCATCTGTTGTAGATGTTAATTTTGAAAGGTGTAGTTATTGATAACTGTATTTATTGATAGCTGCAATGATTGATAGATGTGGTTATTGATCCTTGCAATAACTGATATGTTCTCTCTCTGATCAGGTGGGCTGTTCTGAGGAGTATTAGTGTGAGAGGAGCATGAATGGAGAATTATGTTCTGAAGTCTTTTACACATCCTTGAAATGTGAACTCAAATCAGACTAAACACACCAAACTAAAACACACACAGACACACACACACACACACACACACACACACACACACACACGCACACACCTGAACTCTGCGAGCACTGTGAAACCTGGTTAATGTTATGATTTGGTTACTTGTCTATTTAAACAATTATTTGCCTAATAAAAATGTAATGTATTAGTGTCAATACAATCTCTTCTCTTTGATAATATGAGTTTCATAAAGAAAATGCTGTGCAAATAAACAAGTATGTGATATACTGTCCAGCTTTAGTCTCAGTCAAATAGGGACGCAGCTGATGGCGGAGGAATGTATGAGTGATTTAGTTACACAAACAGAAAGCACAGAACACCAGCTATCTTAACTATTGTTAAAATCAGAAACACTCAGACACACCCACATCTTCTCACACATGTTCATCTGGTTTTGAGAATGTAAACTGTTATTCTGATGGCAAACATTCCTTTCAGCATGTGTTCAAGGCTCGTTTCTCCATCTAACTGCTGTTCCTGCTGTTACTCTTAAATTATAGGAGGGTGGAATGCTTGTACCTGCTAGTGGGTTTTGGTCATTTAAGGGTTTAAACCAGGGGTCTTCAACCTTCCTTCTGGAGATCTGCCTTCCTGAAGTGACCACTGATTTAAACACTGTTAGAGTAAGTAAGTCTGGGATTGCAGTAGAGAATCTAGCAATAGGTTCAGAACCATGGACAGTACAAGCAGACAATCAGCTCTCACTAAGCTGTGGCTTCAGTAATCATAGTTTAAGTCCCTGATACAACATACATGAGTTTCTTCGGAACTATTGTTCTGCTTCCACTTCTGCTTGACTAAGCAGCTACTTAATCAATAAAGGGCAACTGGCACCACCTGCATGTTAGTCAACAAAAGGAGAGCTCTCCCTGCATCCTGTGCTCTGTTTGAGTCTGCCATACTGCTAGCAGCTGTCTCTAACTAGCTTGTATCTTGGGTAAACATCATTTGTGGTTAATCTCTGGTGTGCACTTGGTTTTCATGTATTGAGTCTGCTTGACTCATAACGTAAGTATTTTTTGATCCTACTTAAAAAAAAATCCTAGATGGTAGACTGTGTAAGGCAGCAACACCGCCTAGGCCTCACCTCCTCTGTGAGGGCCCAGTCATCAGACCAAACAGGTGCAGAGTGCTCCTCCCCCTGATTAAGAAACCCCTACTTGGAATAAGGGAAGAGCAGGGACTTTACAACAGGCTGTTCAGGCAATGTTTGAGAGAGGAATATGGCTGGACAAATCAAGAGAGAGAAACTGTTCTGAGTTTGCATGAATTGCATCAGACTATAGGATCTTTCAATTGTTTTGGTGTTTGTTTGGTGTTTATGTGAAAAGAAATATATATTTTACCTGCACTGGTGTCTGTGTGTTTGTTTCTGAGTTCTCACTTGGTTTCCAAGTCAGTATGACAAGCCCATCCCTAGACATTGACACAATGTGCTCACTTATATGGACACATTCAAAAATTGTGTAATCACAATGTCTGATACACAGTGCAGCTCCTCCTCCTCCCTCTCCAACGCTGAACAAACATTAGTCACTCTAAAACAGGAAACCCACAATGAGACCCTGCAGCTCAGAGCACATCAGACCACTGTTCACTGACTGTCTTTACTGACCGATCTCACATCAGTTCTGTACAGCTTTCAGGCCTGGTTATAGTGGTAAAACTGAGCTAGGATCTGATTTAAACATTAGAAACCCAAAATAGTGTCATCACTGCAGCCTAAGACCAAATTTCAGTGAGCTGAAGAAAACCACATGAATGTACAGAGACAAGTAAAAGCTCACAACACACACAAAACACAAATTAACAACCTCCAGTTTTGTTGAATTGAATTACACTCAAATTAGATGCTGTTACAACCTTTTATACCATTCCAGCTGGTTGCTGGTCCCTGGTCCCTGGTATCTTCCTGAACACTCAAAGATTAAAAGATGAATCTAGTACTGATGCAGGTCAGTGTGCTGGTCAATGCACCAGTAAAACCACACCTATGGTCAATTTAGACAGCAATAGAAAACTTATTTGTCTAATGTAATATTAAATAATGAAGATTGAAACTCCACCTATGCACACATCCCTCTGTCTGAGAGCTCACCAGTAACAAAGTTCAGGCATGCAAAAACAGGAAACCCACAGTGAGGTCCTGTAGCTCAAGCCACACAAAACCACTCTACACTTAACTACCTTAAATGGCTGATATCTGCTAGAATTAGGTGATCATCTCTGAGACTGAGTGAAGTTAGTGAGTTGGCAGCTGTCATGAAATCAGTTTATTGCCTTAAATGGCCAAACATTCAGTTGAACGTAACTTGAGTTCATGGAGCTAGAAACGTTACTGATAACGCAGAGCTACATTTAGGTATCTCATTCACATTCACCACCATATCAAGGCTCAGACATACAAAAACAGGACTGATCTCAGATCTGTGACAGTTTGGCTGTCCTTACCTTTGACGCCAGTTTGCAGTCTCTGTACTATAATCAGTTTATAATGTAATTATGTGACATTGGTGTGCCAAAATGCATAATTTAATTCTTTGAAATGTCACTTTATCAAAGATTCCTATAGATTTCCTGAATGAGTCCTCTTTTCCATTCCATCTCATCACTTGATCATATATAACTCACATCTGGAGTTATGAGCCAGTTAAGACAAGTTAAAACACATGCCATCTGCGTCTCACTGTGTGTAATTGATGGATTTATGTTTTTGTCATCTGCTTCTTGCCTGTAATAGGTGGATTGGTGTATTCGTCTATATGTTGCATGGAACTGAGCCTGAAAACTGAAAAGGACACTCAGGAAATCAAGTCCTTACCCATCACTTCAGAAACCTTGTGTTTCTCATTCGGTTGCCTCAGACACAGATATAAAAAGGTGTGTAAAAAGTTTGCAGCTGCTGAAGTTGCTGCAGTGGTTTTGGAAAGTCATGTTTCCAATACTTTTGTGGACCTAAGACTTTGGTTAACCCATTTCAAGCACCAAAGCAATTCATCCACATAAAGATATGTTTTCACAAGAGAAATTCAGAATTTCTAAAATCAGACTTCAATTTTTCAGCTTCATGGCCAAATGATCTCTCTTTACACAGTACTCCAAGCCAAAAGGCCTCATCATAGTTAAAGCCAAGCTTGACATATAATCTGTGGGTATCATGTTAAATAAAACAGAATTACTTTGGTGTAGAACAAAAAACTATACATGTAACCCAAAGATCACACTCTCATGAAGTA